>NC_056725.1:1444708238-1444805738 GCF_019279795.1 Protopterus annectens | reverse complement strand
AATATACATGCGGTGGTCACACAAGGTTACATGTCAATGGAGGTGAATGCATGTCATATAAACATCACTGTCATCGTCACTGGAGAGGACAGTTAGAAAGAATGGTATATAAGTTAGGGGTATGTGCATACTCAGAAGACCTGAAAAATGACTTGATTGAATATGACTGACATATCGCCATAACTCTCAGACAATCAGACACTCATAGCATCAGGCTCCTGGACAAACGTAGACAGAAACAATCACTTTTACAACATTATGATCACTAATTTGTGGCACTGACAGACTATGTGAGTGAAACTTATTAAACATGTTCTTTAGGAACAGAGGTGTACAACTTTAATAATTGTCAGTATTCTGTAAGTGGACTTCATCAACCCTTCCCCCAAAATGACGACTTTTTGGATGATTTAAGAGGGACGGTGTGAAAAGTGGAGTTGAAGGCCAGTTGATAGGTTTTCTTGACACATAAGCCACACTTACCATCTGAAAGATTCAAACTCATGCAATCTATGTCATCAGCGAGCAGTTTTTACTGGGTTCAGCATAGAAAGATGTATCACACAGGCATCTAGCAGAACATCTTGTAGGAAAGTCTGTACTGTCAATCCTAATGTGTATACATCCCAAAGAAGAGATTTATATGGCCTACCTGATGTGTGGCAGCTCACTATGACAAATGTGATGCACTTGACTAAAGCATCCCTGGCTGATGTTAATGTTGGCCATATAGACAATAACAAATACAGGCACCAAACTATTATCAGTGGATTCCCTACACACAACTGGGTATTGCATTCATCTGACACATGTAATACTTATGTATATTGTTTGAAGCATGTGCAGTTAATATGTAGGTTCATAGGTTAATAGGTTGGTACTAGGCTATCGGCCCTAGGGTCTATACAAACCTTGCCATAACAATTCCCTGGCTATTTCTTCCCACAGTATTTACTTCCCTGGACCCCTGTCTAGTAGGGTGACTGACGTGATCCCAGGGGTGAATTTCCTATCTCCCATCCAATCATCAAGGATCCTTTTGAAGAGGGCCAAAGAGGCACTATGCTTGACATGTATGAGCAGTCTATTCCAGAGTCTGGGGAGTCTCTGGGTCAATAACCTATCCCTCCATCATGTCTTGTTCATTGTGATGACGAGGTTTAGATCCCTGGAGCATGTGTCTCTGAGGGATTGGGATTTCTTTAAGTGTAGCATGTCCAACAGCTCTGGGTTTGACATGGCCATGTATGTTAAGCAGAGATCACCTCTGAGTAGACAATATGTGACAGAGCATAGGTGGAGTTTTTAGACAGTCAGCATAGGGCATCTGCGTTAGGCCTGTGATTCTTTTCATGAGGTATTTCTGCCTCTTTTCCAGTTGTTGCAGATGTCTTGAGAGGTACATACCAAACGGGGCATTGTATTCTATAATGGGTCTAATGAGGAATGAGTATATTGGGAAAATGACCTCCTTTTTTCTGGATGAAAAACCCTTAGTGATAAGGTGTGCCACATAGAAGGATTTCCTGACTGTTGTGGGTGATGTGGTTATCAAAGGTGAGACCACTGTCCACCTGTGTCTCTGAGTCTCTTATCACACTTTCAATATTTAGTGTACTGCCACCTATGTGGTAATTCATGGGTACATGTTTTTTTCAAAAGGGGATAACTATACATTTCTTGGCATTGAGCTTGAGCCCATGGCTCTAGCACCAATCATCTGTTTCTATTAAGCCCTTTTGTAGAATATCCACATAATTTGGGGATTCAATAATGATGCCCAGTTTGCAGTCATCTGCAAACTTTGTTAGCCAGAGTCCCTTAGTGTTGGCCTGTACGTCAGAGAAGTAGATGCCAAACAAGAGTGGTCTCAGGACTGAATCCTGAGGTACTCCACTTGTCACTTGTTTGGAGCTGGATTTGGAGTCGGCTACTTTTACAGTGTGGGTTCTGTCAGTAAGCCAGTTGGCAACCCATCGAGTGATGTAGGGATTAATGCCCAGCTTAGTAAGTTTATCTATGATTCCAGAGTGGTGGATGGTGTCAAAGGCCTTGGCGAGGACCAGATAGGTTGTGTGGACCACCTTATCCTTGTCGACGGCTCCGGAGACTGATTTAAAGAAGTCAATCAGATTCAGGAGACAAGATTGGCCCTTCATGAACCCAAACTTCATAGGGTCCAGTGTTTGAAGGTTGCCATTGTCTTTGTTTATAAGTTCCATGAATTCCATGGCCTTGCAGATCAGGCTCATCAGACTGATTGGGCAGTAGTTCCCAGGATCCAAGGTGGATCCCCCCTTGTGGAGTGGGATAACTGTAACTGTGCCCCACTCAGTGGGCACAAAGCCTGAGGTGTGGCTATGATTAAACATGACAGTTAGGTGAGGTGCCAGTTCATTTTGTAGTTCATGTAGTACGCAGCCTGATATGTCGTCTGGTCCCATGGATGCTGTATTCTTAACTTTGGAGAGTGCATTTTTTACCTGTGTGGCCGTTATTACTGGAATTTGGCAATCTTTTGGCATTGAGATGAGCCTTTTATGGGGTGAGAGGGGAGTGATATTTGCACTGAATCGATCTGCCAGGATATTGGCGATATCCTTGGGATCAGTATATTTAATGCCATTCTGTTGTAGCTCAGAGCAGATCTGAGTAAATTACGATCTGTAAATTAAGACATGATTGGTTATAATGAATGGTACAGTGGTATGTGAGCATAATGGCAATGAATCAACTATGCCCATGTACACAGAAAGTACAGCAGTACAAAGTCAAGTGTCAATGATCAAGGAAGCAATCACTGTAATATTGGACCCATACCAAATAATACATGCAGCACGCTGTATGAGCACATGTCAAAACTCAACACATGTGATACATGATCACTGTCCCCCGACATTGCCATTCAAAATGTTATACTGCCATTAAATCCTGACATACATCCATATGTGCTCATGCAAACCATAACATGTAGTGTGACACAGTACAGTCACACTATAGCTATATATAGACTACAATTGTACTTCATAGGTTCACATGTTCATGGAAGCCTAAAAGGCTAATGGTCCAAAAGCCCATACAGGCCTAGCCAGATTTAACCTGACTTTAAGAATTTTCAATAGCTAAGTGAACAAAGTTTACACAGGTATGAACCTATGCTATGGTATGTAATAGTGACTGCCTCCATCTATGAAAGTCACGGGTATCACCCCAGGAGTAAGTTTCTGATTACATATCCTTTGATCTATGTTATACTTGGAGAGGGTCAGGGAAGCATACATCTCAACCTCTTAGAGCATAAATCTGGACAAAGCCTTAAATAAAAGTGGACAAAGGCCCAAAAATAAGGAACATTTTTAAACAATGCTCTTGCAAACTTAGATAATTGACAGAATAACAGGTTTTGCATTAGCATGAATTTTCTGAAGGAAATGAAGTCTGAAACTCAAATGTCTGTCATTATTTTCTAACTTTATTCTTTAATGATTTGCCAGTAATTTGCCAGAAAACCACAATTTCAGGAAAGATGGTCCAAAAATTGGAGGCAAACATCTGAACATTCTGCAAAAATCTTTACAGTTCAGAGGTATGCAGGAAAGGGCTTTGCTTTACATGAATGAGAAACTTGTTCCAGAGAAGGTGTAGTCTCTGAGAGACGTATGTATCTCTCCAATATGATTTATTTATGTCAGAGGCAAACTAAGATCCTAGGAATGAGTGACCCTCATGCAATTTGATTTATGAATGTGTAACATTTCCGTCAAGGCTGGGTTTGACACTGCTCTGTAGGCCAGATGCAGATCTGTAGGAGGCATAATACAGTGATAGGGTTTTCGATCTTTCTGTGTAGGATTTATCTTCCTGGTGAGAAATCTATGGGTTTGCTCCAGCTGTTGCAGATATTTGGTGAGATACATGACAGAGGGTGTAGTCTGATCAGTTATTTTTGTAATGAGGTCTGAGAATAATGGAATTATAACATCCTTTGATATGGATGCCATGCCCTTACATATGACTTGTGCCACATAGAAGGACTTTCTCACCACTGTGGACACAGGATGGTTGAAGTTCATATTAATATCAACCTGAGTACCCAGATCACATACCACTGGATCTACTCTTAGAGGGATGTTGTCTATATTGTAATTAGGTGTTGTATTTGCTTTCTCAAATGTAATAATTATGAATTTTTTCTGCATTTAGTTTCTCTCCATGGCTCTGGCAACAATCATTTGCGTGTGTTAATTCTTTGTGCAGTATATCAGGATCATTCTTGGATTCAGTGATTGCCTCCAGTTTGCAGTCATTCACAAATCTAGTCAGACACAGACTGCCTACATTTGCACTGACTTCTGAGAAATAAATAGTGAACAGGAAAAGACTTAGTACAGACAAATGTTGCACGCCCCTGGTCACTAGCCTCTTGCTAAAGGTGAATTCACCCACTTTGACAATATGTGCCCTGTCATTGAGCCAGTTGGCTACCCACCTGATGATGTAGGGGCTTATGCCCAATTGAGAGAGTTTCTCTATAATACCTGAGTGGAAAAGTGTGTCAAATGACTTGGCCAGGTCAAGTTAAGTGGGATCCACAGTCTTTCCCTCATCCATGGCCTTGTTGACCTTCTCAAAAAGTCAACCAGATTTAGCAGACGTGATCCACACTTAAAATATCTAAACTTGGTTTGTTCCAGAGTCAGGAGACTAAATATGTCCTTATTGATAAGGTCCATGATGACTATTACCATGACATTACTGATGAGGCTTTTTATGCATATGTGTCTATAATTGCCTGTGTATGTTGATGGTCCCCCCTTGTGCAGGGGGATGACTGTTCCTGTTCATCATTCTGCTAGAACATAGCCTGTCTGGAAGCAGTGGTTAAATATGGATCCAAGTGTGTCTGCTAGATCAGGTTTTAAGTTATTTAAAAGGCAACCTGGGATGTTGTCAAGGCCCACTGATGCCATATTTTTAGCCTTAGAGAGGGCAGAGATGACCTGCTTACTTGAGATAATAAGCTGATTAATGGTGGCACATATGCCTTAGGTGATGGCCATTGGGGACAGGGGTTGAAGTTTGATCCAGATCTGTCAGATAGCAGGTTGTCTATTTCCTCTGGTTAAATATGGGTGGTGTCATCCATAAACAGATCTGCATATAGCTGGATATTCCCCTTAAGATTTTAGATGTAGGTACAAAATTCTTTGTGACATCACCTCCAAATGCAATGTTGGGTAGCAATCACATGTAACACAGTGGAACCGATAACACATTCATACAACTCAGCCTATTTCATGTCTTTTCATCAGTTGTACATCATATGCCTATATATTTATCAGTGGAAATGTGTGGGTGAGGACTCTGATATCATATACAGACACATTACAACTGAGGTGGATGCAGTCCCTGCAGAACATTTAATGACACAATCCCATAGAAATGCTGTGGAACCCCTTAATAATCCTTGTGAACAGCAACAAAATTGTGCATACAATGAATTCCACAAGGCAGCAAGTGAATCTGAACATGTCATATGTTTGTGCATGTATCAGCATTGCAACACTTGGATGATCCCAGGTCTGTACATGCCTGTGTAATCAGTATGAAGTAATATTGTTATATGTCAAATACGTTTTCCAGATGCTAGGTATACACATGTACACTTGTGCTATATTGCAGTTGTCAGTGTGATGGTTAAATAATAACTGAGTAGAATGTTGATATACTCTACTACAAGAACACATGCTTTAGTAATGCAACAATATACATAGCATCAACCCTTGTCAACAGTACTCAGGAGGCATATTACTACAGTTATTATGGAAGGAACATGTAGACATATGGCAGCAGTGTCCATCAGTACAGTAGCTCAAATCACAGATTGGAATACATTGCTGTATGGCTACAGTACATCCACACCTCAAAGTAACACATATGGATGACAACAACATCAAGATTCAAAACATCATACAATGAGCATAATATACCACCCATCACACAAACACACACACACACACACACACACACACACACACACACACACACACACACACACACACACACACACACACACACACACACCAGATGACTAAGGTCAGATTCAAACACAACACCTTTTTAAGTGTAAAAGCTGGATTTCATACAGCGTGAAACTAGCATCACCACAGATGTGGGATTTTAACCATGTCAGAGAGGATGACATCATTGTCTGCTGTGAAGAAATTTTGCAGGAGTGTCTGACATAGATGTGGATTCACATCTGTTGCAAAATTATCTCACACTGATAGTTGAACAAACACACACTCAGATTGACTGTTGTGAGATTAGAATCCCTGCCTATTTAGTTACACAAGCTAGAGAACACATTTTAACACCACTAGTGCCAACACAGAGGGACTTTATAGCAGATGACATCATCAGCATATGCTGAGAAGATGTTAGGAGGATTATATGACATAGATGTGGGATTACATCTCACTGGATTGTTTTCAGACTGACACATGAATAAGCACACACACACACACACACACACACACACACACACACACACACACATTGACTGCTGTGAGATTAGAACCTCTATCTATGTTACACAAACTAGAGAACACAGTACTTAATGCTAGCACCAAGCCATGAGTTTAATTTTAACTGTGTCAGAGTACATTTTATAGGTGATAACAGCATTATTGTATTCTAAGAACATGTTGGGAAAATTGTTTGACAGTGTATGCCGAGACGACTTTGGGAGAATTGTGTGATATAGATGTGGACACATCCTGGCATGGAACTGTCTCCAGACTACAAGTTGAATGAACATGCATACACAAGTTG
Organism: Protopterus annectens; assembly: GCF_019279795.1. Lineage (NCBI taxonomy): Eukaryota > Metazoa > Chordata > Ceratodontiformes > Protopteridae > Protopterus > Protopterus annectens. The sequence continues at coordinate 1,444,798,904 of NC_056725.1, read as the reverse complement.
ACCACTGTGAGTTTAGAACCCCTGCCTATCTAATTAAACAAAAAAACACAGTACTTAATGCTAGCACCACAGCAGAAGTCTAATCAGAGTGGACTTTATTGGCGATGAAACCATCACTGGATGTTGAGAAGAACACATTGGAAGGATTGTATGCATTGTGTGCATACCTCTCAAGTGTATCTTGTTTGGGGTGTTAAAAGTTTTATGATTCTCTAAATTCCACACTGAAAGGCTCTGTCGCACATTAAAATAAAAACTTAAATAGAACATAATCACATTAATACATTAAATTATATTTTCATGAGTAATACAGAATATTTAACCATCCTATGACCTTCCTAGTTTAAGCTGTAAGTAAATGTTCCACATTTTGCCCATTTGTTCCACATTATGAGGGCTAGTGTTCCTCATTTTGGAGATGGAAGGTTGAGAGCTATGATTGTGTTACACAGATATAGACTTACACTCAGTGTAAAATTGTGTCCAGACTGATAGGTTAATGATCTCTCTCGCACACACGCACACACACACACACACACACACACACACACACACACACACACACACACACACACACACACACTTTGGAAACACCAGTATGACAAGGGTGGAGATATGTGTCTTCATATTCAGATGAAGTAATGTCCACATTAATAGAATTTACTGACAATGTCAATGTGATATGATCAATGATGACCAATGTTCAGTGTCAATATAAACCCATACCAAATGCAACAATGCAGTTATGTCCTTTATTTCTGTAATCTGCTTGATAACGGCCCAGGTAGAGCTATATCATTAGCAAGTGGATTGTTGCGGTGCACACATGAATATTAGAACATATGTGATCAGTAAAGCACACATGTCCCTTCCCTTGTGTTTATGAATGCCTTTCCATGTCTTCTTCTTCTTTTGGCTGCTCCTGTTAGGGGTCGCCACAGGGGATCATCTGTTTCCATTTCTTCCTGTCCTCTGCAACTTGCTCTGTCACACCAACCACCTGCATGTCCTCTCACCACATCCATAAACCTTATCTTAGGCCTTCCTCTTTTCCTGTTACCTGGCAGCTTCATCCTTAGCATCTTTTTCCCAATATACTCTGCATCCCCTCTCAGCACATGTCCAAACCAATGTAATCTTGCCTCTCTGGCTTTCTTTACAAACCTTTCAACCTGGGCTGACCCTCTAATATACTTATTCCTAATCCTTTGCACCCTTGTCTCACCCAGTGCAAATCTTGCAAATTTTAACTCTGCCACATCCAGCTCTGATGCCTGTCTTTTTGTCAATGCCACTGTCTCCAACCCATAGCTGATCTCACTACCCTCTTGTAGACCTTCCCTTTCACTCTTGCTGGTACTCGTCTGTCACAAATCACTCCTGACACTCTTCTCCACCCACTCCATCTTGCCTGTAGTCTCTTCTTCACCTTTCTTCCACACCCACCATTACTCTGAACTGTTGATCCCAAGTATTTAAACTCATCCACTTTTGCCACCTCTACTCCCTGCATTCTCAACACTATCCCCCTCTCATTCACACACATATATTCTGTATTAGTCCTTCTGACCTACATTCCTCTTCTGTCTAGAGCATATCTCCACCTCTCCAGGGTCTCCTCCACCTGTTCCCTACTCTCACTATAGATCACAATGTCATCTGCAAACATCATAGTCCACAGGGATTCATGTCTGATCTCATCTGTCAACCTGTCCATCACAATTGCAAATAAGAAAGGGCTCAGAGCTGATCCTTGATATAATCCCGCCTCCGCCTTAAATGCATCTGTCACTCCCACTGCTGACCTCACCGCTGTTACACTATCCTCATACATATCCTGTACCACTCTTACATACTTCTCTGACACTCCTGACTTCCTCATACAATACCACAACTCCTCTCTAGGTACCCTGTCATATGCTTTCTCTAAGTCCACAAAGACATAATGCGACTCCTTCTGACCTTCTCTGTACTTCTCCATCAACACTCTCAGAGCAAACATCACATCTGTAGTGCTCTTTCCTGGCATAAAACAATACTGCTGATCACTAATTATCACCTCCCTTCTTAACCTAGCTTCCACTACTCTTTTCCATAACTTCATGCTGTGACTGATCAATTTAATCCCTCTGTAATTACTTCAGCTCTGCACATCACCCTTATTTTTAGAAATCGGTACCAAAACACTTTTTCTCTATTCCTCAGACATCCTCTCATTTTCCAAGATTTCATTAAACAATCTAGTTAAAAACTCCACTGCCACTTCACCTAAACACTTCCATGCTTCCACAGGTATGTCATCTGGATCAACAGCCTTTCCATTCTTCATCCTCTTTATAGCTATCCTTACGTCCTCCTTGCTAATTCACTGCACTTCCATGATTCACTATCCGCACATCATCCAACCTTCTCTCTCTCTCAATCTCTTCATTCATCAGCCCCTCAAAGTACTCATTTCATCTGCTCAACACACTCTCCTCACTTGTATGTTTCCCTCATTATCCTTTATCACCCTTACCTGCTGCACATCTTTTCTAGCTCGGTCCCTCTGTCTAGCCAATTGATACAGGTCCTTTTCTCCCTCCTTAGTGTCCAACCTTTCATACAACTCTTCGTACTCCTTATCCCTGGCCTTCACCACCTCTCTCTTTGCCATGCACCTCATCTCCTTATACTCCTGTCTACTTTCTTCATCTCTCTGACAACCCCACTTCACCAACCTCTTTCTCTGTATACTCTCTTGTACTTCCTCATTCCACTACCATGTCTACTTGTCCTCCTTCCTTTTTCCAGATGTCACATCAAGCACCTTTCTAGCCATCTCCCTTACTAACTCTGCTGTATTTACCCAGATACTAGGTAACTCTTCACTGCCACCCAGGGCTTGTCTTAAGTCTTCCCTGAACACCTCACAATTACCCTTTTTTAATTTCCACTATTTGATCCTTGGTGCTGCCTACACACTCCTCCTCCTCTTCTTGATCACCAATGTCATCCTACAAAGCACCATTCTATGCTGCCTAACTACACTTTCCCCCGTCACCACTTTACAGTCTCCAATCTCCTTCAAACTAGCCCTCCTACATAGGATATAATCCACCTGTGTGCATCTTCCTCCACTCTTGTGTGTCACTCTATGCTCCTCCCTCTTATTAAAATATGTATTCAACACAGCCATGTCCATCATTTTTGCAAAATACACTACCATCTGACTTTCTGCATTCCTTTGCTTAACACCATACCTATCTAGCACTTCCTCATCCCCTCTGTTCCCTTCACCAACGTGTCCATTGAAATCTGCTTCAATCACCACTCTCTCACCCTTGGGTACAGTCATCACCATTTCATCCAACTCACTCCAAAATTTTTTCTTTCTCATCCATTGCACACCCAACTTGTAAAGCATATGCACTAACAACATTCATCATTACACATCAATTTCCAGCTTCATAAACATCACTCTATCCAACACTCTTTTCACCTCCAAAACACTCTTAGCATACTGTTCCTTCAGGATAACCCTATATGCCATTTCTCCTTCCATCCACACCATGATAAAACAATTTGAACCCACCTCCGATACACCTAGTCTTGCTCCCCTTCCATTTGGTCTCTTGCACACACAATATACCAACCTTCCGACTGTCCATCATATCAGCTAGATCTCTCTCTATACCAGTCATACTGCCAACATTCAAAGTTCTGACCCTCACTACCACAGTCCTAGCCTTTATCTGTCTTTGGGCATATCTTCCTCCTCTTCTCCTCCTTTGGCCAACAGTAGCCCAATTTCCGCCAGCACCATGTTGGCCAACAGTACTGGTGACGGTCATTGTTAACCCACGCCTTGACTGATCCAGTATGTATATCTGTACTGTTGTCCGCATGCATGATGTGGCAAAATTTTACACTGGATGCTCTTCCTGACGCAACCCTCCTCATTTATCCAGGTTTGGGACTGGCACAAAGACATGCACTGACTTGTGCATCCCCAGTGGCTGGGTTGAATGCCTTTCCATATAATGGAAAATAATAGCCCAGAAACCAGAGTAAGCCATGTTAAACACTTCTTTACATAGCACATTGCCAAAAACTGATTTGTGTGGATGATGGCAAAGTATTAGCACATGCATGATTTGCATTTCATGAATTAAACTTGAACTTGTGAAGCAGTTTGCAAGATACGTTATGGTAGAAATTGCTGATAGATAAGGAGGTGCTTATGGTGTAATCTGTATTTGAGGTGTTGTGGCCAAAGTTTAATTGCATTAATAGGTGTTGCCATTGTCTTCCCCATTTGTGTGATGTTAAGCACCAAGCAAGCATGGATCTATGCTTAAGGTAAAATGTGTAAGATATAATTTGGTTGGCCTTCTTTCGCGCAAATAGACTCAGCTGTGAGGCACTGCCATCAGCACTTTGGACAGTACTAAGTGTGGAAAATACACCTCCTGAGTAGCTTTCTGTCTGGCACAGTGTATAAGAACAGTGAGATTTTGATTTAGAGCACAGGTGAGCTAGTGTTCAAATCAAGATTATTCTATTTTTTTTTTACATATAGTGGCGGAATGGCATTAGCTAAGTAAATGTGATCAGGACTGCAATTGTGCTTATCAATGACTACATTAAAGTATGTGTCTTCCCTAAATTTTATCAGTAATGCCTACCTCAATACAGTTGTACAACTATTCACTGTTTTGCTGGCTTCACTGCAAATCACAGGTGAACTGATGTACAACTTTCTAGAAATGACAAGGGGTGGTACATCTGTTTAAATAATTATTATGACTTAGCAGATATGCTATTTGTGTATGGCCAGATTTCCTGAAAAGTGTGTACAGTATGCATCTTTGAAATAAGGACAGTTTCAACATCACATTTGATGAACATTTCATCCATCATCACCTGAACATGACAAAAAGAGCATCCTGTAGCAGATTTTTCAACCTTGCACACTACCGGAACACTGATGAACTATTGAATCAAGGTAACATGTTTGTATAATCCATTAGCAGAGTTATGCCATTATGCAGAAATAATGAGATGACTTGTACATCCATCAACCTAATAGATACACTCATGTATAGAGGGGTGGGATTGAAGGGATGAATACAAGGAGAGGTGATCATGCACATAACAATGCTTGGTGTAATGGAGCCTTCATGGACATGTTTTTATTCAGTTCTCATTATTAAGCTAGCATGCTGTGTAGTATGAAGTGAATGACAGAAAGGTAAAGAAGACTTAGGAGAGGGACAACACACTTATAACAAGCAGAACAATGTTGGATAAATGTGTGATAGTTGTGGAGACAGATGCAACATAAATACTTATTTTTGGACATTATTCAAATATACTGTATCTCAACTGTGGCAAATGTTAAGATGTGGGTGATTAAACATATTACACACATATAACATCAAACTTTGAAATTATGTCAGATGCATCTGGATCGAACCCTTGATGCCACTTGGGGGGAAAAAATTCAGTCAAGTGTCCTTTGTCAACACTCCACATAAGATGTTGAAGTTTGTTACATTCCGCAGTATAAAGAACTGTCAGAGTAAATGTTTCACAGTAGTACCTTTATGCTGCTTTAAGTCTGTTTTCTTCTGACACAGCAAGTTTAAGCAGCATTGCATGGAAATAACCAGACTAGTACAGCCGAGGGCAAAATCTCATCCGGTTTTGCCATAGGACATATAGAGCTATTCACCACTTGGCATTGGTGTGTGATACCAAAGTCAATGTAAATGCAGAAAACAAAAACTGAAGGCATTTTTATGGGCCATTTCATGCCATGTGTGTAGTGTGTGATTCTATTTTTTGACCAGATTAAAGGTGTGAAAATGGGGTTGACAGGAAAGTGGTGAAATGGGGGAGGGCAAGCAGAAGGAAAAACTAAGGGGAAGCCATAAAGGAATTTGCAGGGGGTGATTAGGAAAGAACCATATATATCCACTTCTTCAACACCATTAATGTGAACATGTATAGAAAATTGGATGAATTTGGACTGTCGCCACAGCACAGATGGGCGACAACTACAATAATGTTGTATAACCAATTAGAGAAAATGAAGTGTGTGAAGTGGCATTGTGGAACAGGCACCCACTTTTATTTTTTTTTTATTTCAAGAAGAGAATAATTTTGGAGAAGTGACATAGAAATGTGAGGACCAGGTAGGTAGGATAGGTGAAGAAGCAGTTGCAGACAAACAGAGAAATGACAAACACAGGGATGGTGATAACACAAAAGGTTGTGGGTACCATGATTGATGATAAGTAAGGAACATCAGAGGCACATGCCAGTCAAGCAAGGGAACAGGTAAAATCTAGTCCTCACCCTCAGAACTGTCATCACTGTTCCCTTCTTTGGTTCCCTGTGAGACAACTTGAGACTGGAGTCTCTTTTCCATTCTAATGAGCAACCTCTCCAGGTGACTGATGCAGGCACCAAGGCCAGTTTGTTTGACATCACACACCACTCTGGCAGCTTTTGGCAGATGATGTAATCACCAACTCTACCAATAGTCCCAGAGGGTACCAAAGCACCAGCAACCTGGGCAAGGCTACCTAATGTGGAAGGGCAAGGTAGTACAGGGGCTGTGGAGATAGTAATGCCAGATTGCATCCTAGAGGTGCTGGGTGTTAGTACGGTAGCTGGTGGAGGGTTGGCTGACTGAACGTCAGTGGATGGCCTACCTCCCTGTGCTGAAAACCATTTGGTTTGTTGGCAAAATGTTATGACATCAGAAGAGTATGTTTCGATAAAAAGTATAGAGCTAAAGGGTGGGGTGAGATGAAAAAGAAAAGAGATGATTAAAACCATTATGTTACATCCGTGCTTTTTAATGATAAAGATATTGTTATTATTATATTAGATGTGCAGCTTTCCCATTCCAAAAAAAGGATTGTGAATTGTTATAAGTAATCTTAATAATATGCAGATATTCCATTTATGTTTTTAAAGATACTACAGATTAACTTAGCAGCATGTCATTAAAGACAATATTACTGCAATTAAAAATTAAAAATGATATTTGTTGAATGTGAATGTATAGGTTACTTGTGGGACTTGAACCCACCTAATCTGATTGCATTATTACACGTGCCTAATGTAATTCGGAAGAGCTACAGAAGAAAACATGCATGTTTTGCATGTTTGCTTTTACAGTTAAGATTTGCATGCTTAAGTTGTTAATAATCTATAGAATACCAGTATTAATACAGTCATGTTCCTATATACTACATACCTACCCCTTGCATCTCAGTCTCCTAATCTCTCAGCATGTGGCTCCCTGTTCACTGAAATTTTCTGGGCAGGTATAAAATAACAAAGGAGACAAAAAGAGACAAGAAAGCATTATCCATACAAGTGTTGCCTGTGTACACCATTCCTTATCATTTTACATTGCTTTATCTGTATACTTACACAACTGCGGGATCAGCTGTTCTAAACTCATTCAGTTAATGGTTGAGTTGTGCCTGGTTGCACTATTTTAGGTCACTGTAAAGGAGCCTGCACTGCTTCCCAGAGTGTGGCATGCCAGTTGCACTGGAGACAGCCTTGGCTATGCTGTTCCACACCTCAGCTTGATACTGAGACCCAGTATAATTCCCCTGCAGCAGCCTAAGGCTATAGTGCTTCATGAGGGGTAAAACAAAGATTTGTCACTCCTCGGCACCTCACCTCTGTGCCCTGAATTTGGCACTATGCTTTCCATCTTCTGCTATGTTTCAAAGGTCTTCCAAAAACAGTTGAAATGTTTTCCCACCAATTTGGAACATTGCATTTTACGACTAGTGCCAGAAACATGCACAACCATGCCAATTGCATTTACACAATGGTAAGTGAAGAGAAAAATTGACAAAGAGGAAGGGCATTTATTTAACAGCAAGGATAATGTGACAGTTGCCATCGATTTATGGAATGTGTGCTGCTATACGTGGTCACACTTTGTTCAGTGGTCAATGTCATGACTTTGGAGGGATCAATGTGATGACTTGACATAGATTATGTGGGGACTTGCACACTGTTAAACATAATTTGTACAATATGGGATTTAAACCTATGCAAAAAAAGAGAAAGCATGCATTTCCCCATGGGTGATTTTTCCTCATTGCCACAGAAGAGCTGTTTGGCAACCATGGTCATCACAGATGTTTAAAGACTAACTAGTGCTATAGTTCCATTAAGACTGTATGTGTGTGAAAGTACAAGGTCCTGGCCTATGCTTTCTCATCTGTGATGCAAGACTAATGTCTGACTATATGCTGGACACTACATTGCAAATGTAAAGAATTTCAGAAGTTTAGTAATATGTTTGTGTTTTGTAGTCCATACCTCACATAGCATTCTGTTCATAGGTTCATAGGTTCATAGGTTCATAGGTTCATAGGTAGGTACTAGGCTATCGGCCCTAGGGTCCATACAAGCCCAGCCAAAAAATGTACCCTGGCTTTCGCCACCCAAGAAAATTATTTTCCTGTGCCCCTGTCGAGCAGAGCCACAGAAGTGATCCCCGGGGTGAATTTCCCATTTCCCATCCAATCATCAAGATTTTTCTTGAAGAATGCTAATGAGGAGCTCAGTTTGACATAGACAGGTAGTCTGTTCCAGAGTATGGGAGACTCTGGGACAGGAATCTATCCCTCCAGTATGTTCTGTTTATTGTGGTGACAAGGTTAAGGTCCCTAGAGCATGTAGCTCGGAGGGATTGGGATTTCTTTAAGTGGAGCATGACCAACAGCTCTGGGTTTGACATAGCTTTGCATGTTAGGCAGAGATCGCCCCTGAGTAGGCAATATGCAATGGAGTAAAGCTGTAGTTTTTTGAGATGGTCTGCATAAGGCATCTGTTTGAGGCCAGTAATCCTCTTTGTGAGGTATTTCTGTTGTCTTTCCAGTTGTTGTAGATGTCTTGTGAGGTACATACCAAAAGAGGCATTGTACTCTATAATGGGTCTAATGAGTGATGAGTGGAGGGATACAATGACCTCTTTTTTTCTGGATGAGAATCGTTTTGTGATGAGATGAGCCACATGGAAGGATTTCCTGACCACTGTGGCAATGTGATTATCAAAGGAGAGACTACTGTCCACCTGTGTCCCAAGGTCTCTTATCACATTTTCGGCATTAAGTAGACTACCAGCTATGTGGTAGTTCAAGGGTACAGAGTTTTTACCAAAGGGGATGACAATACACTTTTTGGCATTGAGCTTCAGGCCATGGCTTTGACACCAGGTATCTGTCTCAGTGAGGTCCTTTTGTAGTTTGTCCACATCGTTAGGAGTTTTGATTATGGCTCCTAGTTTGCAGTCATCTGCAAACTTTGTTAGCCAAAGACCTTCTGTGTTGGCCTGCACTTCAGAGAAGTAGATAACAAACAGCAGAGGACCCAGGACTGAACCCTGTGGTACTCCACTTGTCACTGGTCTGATGTCGGATTTGGAATCTGCTGCATTCACAGTGTGGGTTCTGTCCATGAGCCAGTTGACAACCCATCTTGTGACATAGGGATTTATACCTAGTTTAGTGAACTTATCTATAATTCCAGAGTGGGGCATGGTGTCGAAAGCCTTGGTGAGATCTAGATAAGCTGTGTGAACTATTTTACCCTCATCTATGGCTTTGGTGACTGCTTCAAAGAAGTCAATCAGGTTTAGGAGACATGATCTGCCTTTTACAAATCCAAACTGAGTAGGGTCCAGAGTTTGGAGATTACCAATGTCTTTGTTTATGAGTTCCATGATGATATGTTCCATGGCCTTGCAGACCAGGCTCATCAGGCTAATGGGGCAGTAGTTCCTGGGGTCCATCGTGGCTCCCCCTTTGTGGAGTGGGATAACTGTTGCAGTGCGCCATTCAGTGGGTACAAAGCCTGAGGTGAGGCTATAATTAAACGTGGTACTTAGGTAGGGTGCCAGTTCATTCTGTACTTCATGTAGAACGCAGCCTGGGATATTGTCAGGTCCCATGGATGCTGTGTTCTTGGCTTTGGAGAGTGTGTTTTTTACCTGTGCAGCCGTGATTATAGGACCTTTTCATTCTTCCGGTGTATAGATGGGCCCTCTAAGGGGTGAGAGGGGGTAAAGTTAGCACTGAACCTATCTGCTAGGATGTTGGCAATATCAGTTGGTTCTGTATATTTAGTGCCATTATGCTGTAACTCAGAGCAGATCTGAGTGTTCCCATTTAGATTCTTGACATAGCTATAGAATGCTTTGTGGTTTTCTTTAGATTCAGTGGCAATTTTGTTTTCATAACTAGCTTTGGAGGATTTTATGAGGGATCTCAGCTTCTTACTGATGTTGACCAGGGAGTTCCTCCAGTCATGGGATTTTACTCTTTTTTGCAACAGTTTCTTTCTTCTGTTGTAGAGTTTGTTTATGGCAGAGGACCACCAGATTGGATTCCTTTTTTTGGAGGATAACATCTTGGTTCTATTAGGGATAGCATGATCCATGCACTCGTGTAAGTGCTTATAAAGTGCATTTTTGTAGGATTCGGCAGTCATAACTCTATTGTCCATTTGCATGGGTGTCAGGAAGTTTGCCACTTCTGTCTTAAGAAATATGAAGTTGGCTTTTGAGAAGTTTTTTACGATGGTTTCCCTAATTGGGGCTGGGGGTGGGATGTGGATGTCTAGGCTGATTAGCTTGTGGTCGGATCTGACCAACGAGGAATGGACCTCTGGTGTGGAACACCGGTTTCCCATGTTGGTAATGACCAGCTCTAGGATATTGCTGCCCCTGGTGGGGGTGTGAATAAGTTGATCCAAGGCGTTGGAATTTATGAATTCTAGAAAACGTTGAGCAAAAGAGATGGTACATGAGTAGTTTTCCCAGTTAATGATGGGGTAGTTGAAATCGCCCATTATTAGGGTGTTGGGTTGTACCCTAATACTTTCCAGTGTATCTAGAAATGAGGAGTGTGAATCCTGGGGCATGGTGGGGGGTCTGTAGCAAGCTACAATTTGGATTGCGGTCTTGCCCTGAGTTAGTTGCACTTGGATAATCTCGGATGCATTATGCTGTGCAACTAGCCTGCAGGTGTGGATATCCTTAATGAATATGGACACGCCTCCGCCTTTAGTGCTTCTTTCTGGGTTAGGTGGCCGAAAGGTGTGGTATGAATTGAAGCCTGGTAATGCAGGGTGCTCTCTGGAGCTTTGAACCAGGTCTCTGTCACTGCACAGATGTCAATGTTCTCCATTTTAAGGAGTGCCTCGAGTGAGTGCATTTTGAGGTTTAGACTTCTAGCATTGAGTAGCATTACCCTCAGATTTTGCTAGCTTGTACCTGTTATGGTGGTGAATTTGTCATTTGAACCTTGCCTAAAAAAGGCACTATAGGGCTGGCAAGAGCCTTACCCAGTATCTGGAATCCTAAGGGCAACAGGTGCAGGCCATCTCTGGCAAAGCATCGTGGACTGTCGATCATGTTGTCCCAGGCAGACAAATACTGGATCCCCTTAGATTGACACCAGAAGCTTAGCCAATTGTTGAAGTCAATCATTTTGTCCTTGTACTGTGGTATTATTCTGGGTGATGGCAACACAGTTATACCTGGGTTATGGGAGGGTTTTAGATGATTTTGAGCAAACTATTGTATCCATCACATATGTGCAACTGCATTTTTTATTATATAATCATCATTGTCATGATAAACCACTTACCCACATAATGCATATGATACCTACAAAAGTATGTCTGTGCACAACCAACCTGCTATGCATGGCTGTTGGTATGTAGTATTACATATACAATCACATTTTATGTAAAAATGACAGTGGAGCACCGTAGCTAAGAAAAATAGATAATGCTGGATTAGAACCCTTTCACACCTGTGTTCTGATCATTAATTATTTACTTAAACATGGTCCCACAGGGAAAGCTAAGCAGCAGATGTATTTTCCACACTTCAGACTGCTGACAACCACTCCTCGCCACTGAGCCTGTTTGTATGAAAGAAAGTGAACCACATTAAATCTTACTCTTTTTCCTTAAGTACTGAACTCTGTTTGTGCATAGATAGGCAACACAGAAATGTAAAAGGCAATAGTAGACATGTACTATTTCTGCAAATAATCATTATGACAACTCTGCAGCAAACATAACTACTGTGGACTCCGACCCCACTTCACTGCTCTCCCTTGTTAAGTTTAATGTAGTTACACCTTGTGCTACAAAGACAGATGAGTAATGGGTGTAATTTCTGCAGTCATTATCATCCATGTTGTTGACCATTGCGCAATGCCACTAAGCATGTTTGTGCTTTATAAGGCAACTGAGATTAACTCTTCAATTTTCAGTCCTTTATCCTTGTTAGCACTAAGGCATGCACCACATGAATGGTAAAGCTAAGGAAAAAAAACATAAACAATAATCCAATTAAAACAAACTTTAAACAATTAGACAACTCTGGATTTGAACCAACAGACCATTGCACTTACAAAACACATTTATAGTCAGTTATCTCTCTTTGCAACAGACAAAGCCTTGTAACACCAATTCATCTGCATAAAAGCAATTCACATTCCGTATCCAATATTAACAGTTCATACACTTGGACATTCTCAGTTCATTGTACATTCATGGCTAACATATTAAGTGCAATGAGTGATCTCACAAGTATTTATGAATATCTTTGCAGAAATGCAGTTCTGTCTTCTCCTTGTATTCTGGTCATTCTTCCCTTTTCTCAACATAAATTCCAGACATGCAATCTAGAGTGCATTTTCTATCATTTTCCTTTAACGGCGTGTTAAAAATATGTTTATTTAGTTGTAGTTCAGTCTTTGAACAACGAGATTGTGTTGTTTCTTAAGACTTGCTTTAGTGATGTAATTTCCTTTTGGGTCACATGATTTTATGGCGGATTATTTAAACTGTGTTTTTTACTTTGCTGTTGTTGTCTGAAGACATTTGTTTTAATAAATACAGATGAAATAGCTTACATCATTTAAAATTTAGTGTCTGATTCTTGATTTAGCCTTCCACTTCTCCTTAGTACTTGTATTACTAGTTTTTGTGGCATTTTTTTGTCTACAAAATATATAAAATTAAGCATCTGTTTTCATCAAAGGCAGGAGATTTATTCTGTTATGGACAAAAAGTTATACATGTGCAGTGTTTTGCTCTATTTAAAAACTCACTGAAGTTAGTTACACACTTTGGAAGTGTAACCTCACCGACTCACCCATTGAACTGATGTTGTGTTTTCCTTCGCTCACACTAATTATTCACAGCTGCAAGCCGTTAGCCGCTAACAATGGTGTAGAGGCTACACTATGTTTACATCTGATACACAAAGTCAATAGTTTGGTATTCAGCATTTCTAATGAGTTCACATTTCATCTGCATCTTCACAGTGCTCAGAGGGCTGAATCTACCCTATAAACAGGTAACCATTTAGCTAGGAAACATGAAGGTGAGGAGGCTTGTGTGTTTGGGCAAAACAGAAGATTTGTATTTTTAAGCTGATTTTTCTCCATAGAAGCCATTTAATTTACTAAGGTGTGATCGTATTATTCAGGGGCATTTTATATTTTGTAACTGTTAGAAATTAATTTATATAGCCAGTTGAAAAAGAACTTTTATCTGCATGCACTTTTTATACTTCACTACTGGCATAGGCAATATTGGCAGGCATTTATATTTGTGAGATAGACTGGTTATACTTTCTGCACAACTATGTTCTTAACATTTGTTTTTGCAATTTCATGTGATATTGGAAAGAAATGTAATGTATCTTTCACTGACACTGGTGTTATCTTTCTCAGATGGCCCAGGGCAACATCCATAGGAGTGATGAGCACAGTGAAAATTGACTGGCATTCATAAATTGACTTCTTTACTATTTAGCAATGATAATTTTCATCAACATCTTTTCAGTCTTCAGTATATGAATGTTGACAGAATGGGTGCATATATGGACCTTTACATTTTTGTTGGAGTGTGTGTGGTGGTGTAACTTACCATTCCATTGCCCTAAATGAAACGTGCATTCCAATTGCTTTTCTGTTGAAAGTATGAAGAAAACCAGATGATTTTCATGAAAACATGTACATTATGTATGTGGCATTTCTTTGTACAAACCTTCATTTGTGTGTGTGTGTGTGTGTGTGTGTGTGTGTGTGTGTGTGTGTGTGTGTGTGTGTGTGTGTGTGTGTGTGTGTGTGTGGGAGGGCCTAACATTCTCTTATATGTTTACAAAGGGTGCACATATTTATTATTTATGTGAAGACATATGTTACTTATATGATATTAATGTGTTTTAGCCTTCTTTTTTTATATTATATAGGATTATGGGACCCAAGCCTGTAAAGCCAGATATAAACCTTTTCAGTGATGCTGAGAATGACGTCAACATCCAGGCTCTAAGGTGGCATAGAGCCATCCTGTTTGAGAGAGGCCAGGGGATATTGCTGCTAGAAAGGAAATTTAGAACCAGTTAGTCAACAATGTGAATGCAGTTGGTGGTTGCAGATGCAATTATGATCAGATGCACCATTGGGTCACTGATATGATTTCATCAGCACAGAGGGCAGCAGCTGCAGTTGCCCAATAACAGTTGATTATGGAAGGTGGTCCTGCCACTGAGCCACCACTAAATAGTTCTTGTTCATTGTCAGAGATTCCTACAGCTCAGGTGAGCCTATGCACTATGTACTTGATGTAAGTATTGATGTGGCTGGGAGATCAAGTTTGTCCCAGGAACAGATTCCAGGTACATTTACATATGGCAACATTATATTAGCTTGTACACTGAAATAAAACTTTGCTGCTACTGCATGTGATGCATGTTTTTTCTATCCGTACCTATTTATAAGTCACACAGTTATACAAGAGAGTTATTCAGTAGACATGGGTGTGGGTGGATGGCTCAGATAAATTTCAGTTAGAGCTATTTCTAAAAGGGCATATAACAATACTGTATTCACCATCACTATGTTGTTCCCATTTTAATGATTAATTGCCATTCTTCCATTGATTCATTTCTTCTAGGCCCATCATCCATGCATATATATATATATATATATATATATATATATATATATATATATATATATATATATATATATATATATATTCACTTCAGAAGCTTAAAATACTGAAATCTCGAATTTCAGTATCTCGAGCCCAAGAAGTGGAATCCACAAAACAACGAAAACTAAAAATAGCGAAATTCAAAATCTCGAATACCGGAAGTTTTGAATTTCACGGTTTTACTACACACACATACACACACATACACACACACACACACACACACACACACACACACACACACACACACACACACACACACACACACACACACACACACACACACACACATACACCATCCACTGCACAAATACACACAATCACTCTACAACATGAAAGCATGGGGGGGCAAGTCCCCTTGCACACCACATGTGGTGGGCTGTGCCCCCCACCCCCCCTGTACTTAAATTTTCTCACTCTAAGGTCGCACTACATACAAACACACACAAAACACCACCACACAAGCTACTTTCTCTTCGTGTGCACACACACTAACACACACACACACACACACACACACACACACATCAGAGCAACAAAATGCACTGACACACACCACAGCCCCTACCCAAACCCCTTAACACACACTTACCTGAATACATGACCATAGCAGAACTTTCGAAGCACGAAATTCAAAACCTCTGGTATTCGAGGTTTTGAATTTCACGCTTCTAAACTTTCGCTATTATGTGGATTCGGCTTCTTGGGCTCGAAATACTGAAATTCGAGATTTCAGTATTTTGAGCTTCTGAACGGAACCCATATATATATATATATATATATATATATATATATATATATATATATATATGTATAAGACATGTGTAATGAGTGTCTGTATTGCTGTAGCATTTCCAGTTGTGCAAACAGTATTTCTAATTGTTCAGATATTTTGGGTTAATATTTATGAGACTAGTAATTACATAATTACATTCCTGTGTTTGCTGCTTATTATCACAGCTGATCCTGACTGTGGAAGTGTAGGACTCCTACCACCTGATGCAGGAGCATCAGTAGGCTCTGATGATGATTGTGGCCAAAATGGGACACAGTCAGGGGGTGCACAGGTTGAATCTGACACAAGCTGTGAGTCACACATCCCCTGCATTTTCTTCAGACACAATCAGTATGCCTATGCATAGCCATTCCACTGAGTCCTTAGATAGTGGGCAGGTTGAGAGTGACACAGTTGATCATGGTGGGGGGGGGGGTTACTGTTGTTTCAGTACTTGTTGACTCTGGCTGTAGCCAAAGTGAGGGCAAATGCCATGCTGAATTGTTGGTAGGAGTGGTCTGAGGAGGCTTGTTGCCTGCCTTTTACCTGATGATGGTGTGTCATTATGTGCCACTCAATATGTGTTTAGAGCTATCAGGGAGGCACATACACATTCCATTATGGCATCCAAGGGCATGTTTAGGGTTCTAGATGTGGCACAAGCTGACATGCATGGCTACCTCCACCATGTAATATAAGAATTAGTTGTTTTGTTTTTTTTTTTGATGTGTATCTTCTCTATGTAATTTTTTGTATTATTCTTACTTGTTATAACCTTTGGAGCTTTTCTCCCCAGGCCTCCACTGAAAATGGATGTAGCAGATTCAATGGATTGGATGAATGCTACAATGGAATGGGCAGTGCCTGTGATGGAGCATCCACTGGGAGGGGACAGCATCCATGTGGCTGAAGGTCCAAAATATCATCTGGTGTTAGCTATCATGGCCATGCCTGATCCTGCAGCTGTAGGAGCTTTACTTCCACTGTCCATCAGTGGTTGAGGTGTCCACACCCTGACATGGGTGGCCACAGGGACATGGACCTGAGTGTAGTCATGAGGAGATCTAGTCCAGCACAAACCATTCAGCTTCAGGCAACACCATCAGATCTGACCATGAGCATGGGCATGAACATGCTAATGCAACTCCTTGCAGAGCCAGTTCTTGGGGGTGATGGCAATGAACTGATACCTCTACAATGCACAGCTTGTAGTGCTATCACAGAGCTTGGCTGTGTTCGTGCAGACACTCACACACATTTAACACCAACACAGACACCCACACATGCCAGCTACATGAAGTATTAATGAGGGCTGCAGGTCAATCTGCCTCAGTGGCCATTTGATATCATCTACATTTCTGCTTGCCTGTATTTCTTACTTGCATACACTCACTATTTTGGTGTCAGCCTTAGCCTCCTGTCCTCTCAATCCCCACCCTGTACAAATGATGATAACTGTGCCATCACCTTGTTTCTATCTTTTTGATTCAGGGCTACATATGTATATAGTCTAATGTGCAGGGTGGGTAGCTAACTTAGTGCTAGGAATACATACTGATGATGTTATTTGGAAAGTTTTTCAGATGTCTTACAGCATTTTAGTGTTGTGATTCCTACCATGAAATCATTGACACAGCAGTCATGCCTATTGCTCCACTTGTGAAAATATAGGATAAGAAGAGTTTGTACTAATTTTTCTATACTGAGTATTTTAGATCCTTGTGTCATGTTAGCTGATAATCTGCATAAATGGTACTTACATATTATTGCAACCAGATTGCAGCTGTGTCTTGACACCCCACTGGTATCATGGCAGAAATGTAGTCCAAAAACAATGAAATGTCAGTAGAAATATAAAAAGGAAAACAGTGAAACGGAATATCATTAAAATGCTTCTTGTTTGACTATCACCAGCAGATTCCAAGTGTGCGTTGAAATGGTAATGTTATCATGTGCTGCACATTATGTGGTCAAAATGCATAGAAATGTACATTATTACACATTTCACTACATATATATAAAAGGAAAGCAAATGGTATGAAATGGTATGTCATTACAATACTTCTTGTACGGCTGTTCAGTGTCATTTCCGTGGGGATCCACAGGCCGAATGGTCATGCAGAATGCATTCGTGCATGGCAGAGAAATAGCCGATGGTCAGTTTCTGAAAGGAGTTTGGCATACCTACAGGGGTTTCACTCTTATGTCAGCAGCTAAAATCAAGGGACAGTTTATTAAATATGAATGCACTTCACTTACAAAGTGAACCGAACCACCTATTGTGTATAGGCATGCATTGTCTGAACACCAGTAATAAAATACAAGATCACCTACACTTGAAAGGCATGACAGATGGTCCTTCTTTACTTTTCTGGGGGGACAAAGTAATTTGTCACATGTATATCTGAACTTCTTTTACAAACATTGAATGAATCATAACATTTCTCGATATGACAAAGGGTGGCACTGAGCTGCTTTTCTGGCTCGGAATCTGGTTGTGATAATATGTAAGTACCTATATTATATATATATATATATATATATATATATATATATATATATATATATATATATACATATGTATTACAGACATCAGTCATGTTACATATTGATGTCATTGCTGGACAACTCAAACACATTCTACTTAAGTACATTTTCAAGTAACAGTAAACAAGCATTTGCCATTCATTCATGTTCCTACATATTTTTTTTTCTTTTACGAGTTCAGCATTTACCTTGTTTGTCCTACAGGTACAAATGTTGTAGTTTGGGACTGACTCTGTCTGATGCTAGCAGTACACAGCCATTGCATGGGTGGTAAAGTTTGTGAGCATTGCCTGGCATCAATTTTACTGTATGTATGTGCACAGGACGAATGTTGTACCCCTTAGGCGGGAAGCATGTGTGCTATCCATTGCCACTTGGCCAGGGAAAGAGCATATTGCACACGCCTACATCTACCTACACTCACAGCAGGTAGTGGTTACTCTTTTGACTCCTCATCTGTGTATGGCTGTGATGACCTTCTTAGCAGTGTTAGAATGTTTGCTCTTAGTCTTTGGTGTTCCTTCTGCAGGTGTTTTCACAGGGTGATGTTGTGTAGGATAGCACAGACTGTGATAATTTCATCACAGGTACTGGGATCATACTGCAGAGCACCCCCTGATGTATCTAGACACCAAAACTGTGACTTCAGAAGCCCAGACACATGCTCTATGATGTTTCTTGTTTGAGCCTGTGCCTCATTATAGCATTCCTCTATGGGTGGGTGTGCATTTCTGATGGGCACCATCAGCCACGGTTCGAGTGCATACCCTGCATCCTCCAGGAAATGGCTTTTTGGGATATCAGCACTGGAAAACCTCTGATAGAGTTATGTGTCAGATATAGGAGTCATGGTAACTGCTGAGGATTGTCAGCCGACACATTCAAGATTATTCTTTTCACATTACTCAAGACTTGGCAGTAAATGGAGTAGAACCACTTTCTGTTAATATATACCATTCTGTGTTTACTGTGTGGTGCTTTGATCACAGTGTGAGTGCAGTCTATGGCACCCATGACTTTAGGAAAGTGTGGTACAGGGTAGAAATACTGCATAGTTCTAGCTCTGCCTCAGGGGTACGAGGGGGGGGGGGAATATACACAGTCAATGGAATGCTGTAGAACAGCATTCTTGAACTGGTGTAGAATCCTGGATACTGCTATCTGTCACACTCCCAGTGTATCCCCATGGATCTCTGAAATTCTCCTGTAGCTAATATTGTAAGTGCTACAGATACCTTGGTTTTCATAGTTATTGGTTCCACTTAGTTTGTCAAATGAGGACAACAGAAGTTGCAGAGTTTGTTGGGTGTGTTTCTATCCACCCTGTAGTGCTGTACTATTTCCACCTCATGCAAACCACAAAAAGTTAAATGGGATTTAAATACCCTTCTCTTCCTTGTCAGAGGTCCGTCAGCAGCAGCAGCTTAGACTTGAGCCTGTTACATGTACACATGCAGAAGAGCAGCAGCCTCTAACATTCTTTCCCTCCAGTTTGGTTTCCATGGCTGTATTCCAGTAGGTTTTGGATTACAAGGCAAAAGGCAAAGTATGCACAATTGCTTTATAGCTTCTTGAATAGCTCTGCCATCTTAGATTGGTTGATTATCATACAATTCAACTGCTTATACAGTAATTAGCATGCCACAATGTTTACCATGTTTGCACAGCTCTACATATCATGTTTAGCCACTTACTGAATACAAATCAGCACACTACCATGAAGGGTTTATTGAATCCTGCTCATTTTTTCAATGTTATTTCATAGTTTATTAGATAGCACCTAATCATGGGGTGATTACTGTTGTTTTATACCTGTGAATCAATGAGGGATATTTAGTTCTGAAGAAGTCTGTTCCACGTGTCACACAAAAGCATTTGCTCACCTTGTTTATTGTGGATTTAGGTGTTTTGTGATTAAAAGTTTATACAGCTCTAAATTTGCTTCAAGTTTTTTAGCCATTTCAGCAAATCCAGTCCTGGTTACCTGGCTTCTTTGTGCATGTATGGTCTTTCGTTTGATTTAGCAAAAAAAAAAAAAAAACAGTTTTTAAGTTTTTGCATATCTTTGCCACTTTTTATGGAAAATAATGATATCTATATAAACATTGTTTTGCTGTTTTAGGTAGTGAGTAATAAAGTTATTGTTAAAGAAAACAGGGTATGACCAAGGACAGAGACTTGCAGAACTCATATTGAGTTCCGGCTTTGCATTGCTGCTTTTTTTTTTAAATATACCTGCACTCATATTCTTAGAAATTAGTTTACAATGCAGCTGAGTGTCTCTTTTAAACAGCTAAACAGATACAGAAAGGTGAAGAGCAGGCAAGAGTTTTATTGCAAAAAGCATGTTTTTTGTCAA
This sequence comes from Protopterus annectens, assembly GCF_019279795.1. Taxonomy (NCBI): domain Eukaryota; kingdom Metazoa; phylum Chordata; order Ceratodontiformes; family Protopteridae; genus Protopterus; species Protopterus annectens. Next base: position 1,444,778,175 of record NC_056725.1, on the reverse strand, counting down.
CAAAGAGTGCTTCTTTTAGAAGATGTTTGTCAGCAGGATTCACAAAGGCTTGCACGGAGTCTAAGAGTAGTGTAAGATTCACGATCCAGGAACAGCCCTGAAGTCCGTGTAAGAGACCAGCTAAAACGTCTCTTACACGAAGTGGGTGTGGATATGCTAATCACCTCACTTGCAGCCAAATAGCATGAAAATGAGGTAGATTAGCGATCCAGGAAGCCCAAAGCAGCCCTTGTAAGAGCCGTTTTAGCTGCAGAAATGTACTCAGTTGACAACTGAGTACGTTTCTGCAAAAAACACATGCCATGTCAGCTCCAAATAAAGGGTGCATATGTGTCAGCATGCCAATGGCCAAATATGTGGCCATTGGCAAGGTACCCCGATGCAAATATGAGAAATAAATATATATTTTTTTCGGCGATGTTTAAACCCAGGGCAGCCCCGCGCAAACGGGGTGCGCTGTATAAAACATAAAAATAAAGGTTATAAACCCACAAATGTGGGTTTTATGCAATACATGGATTTACAATGCAGGGACCAGCAGACCAAAAACAACATGGCCATCATTTAGTGGTTGCTAAGGGGGGAAGCTGAGTCTAAGACATGTAACTAAGCATTAGTCGGCAATCTGATGCAAATGAGTGTTAGGATACTGAATTCCACTGTCACATAGCAAATGAGCACATTCTGAGTAGTGTAAGAGTTACATAAGGGGGAGGAACAGAGTAGGAGATAGGTGACATCACAGGGGGGAATGGCAGAAAGAAATGCAGTTCATTGGAGTTCAGAGTTACATGACAGATGTCAGACAGACATCATGGAAAGAGGAGTGCCACAACATAAGCATGGGAAAGTCAAGAAATGGAAGGTTTACACTGTTGCCTACACCAAAGTTTCTTGCTGTGCGTGCATGCGCACGTGTGCGTGCCATGAAGCACGAGTAGGGCAGTGTGCGCACGTGTAAGGCAGACTGAGCAGGTTGGAGCATGTTGGCAGATGTTTAACACTGTTTGCGCTGGTGTGTGCATGTGTAGGGCAGACTGAGCATGTAGGAGCCTGCTGGCAGACTTGTAACACTGTTTGTGTGGGTGTGCGCACGTTTTAACCTGAATAAGACGATTGTGAACCATGTAAGCATGTGTGCGTGTGTGTAAGCCACTGTGAGCGTGTTTCTGCTGGTATGCACGCTGCTCCCCCCTGAGGAAACAGAAAGGAAAAAGGAAGCAACTGAATTAGTAGGAAGCTAGCAGGGAATACTGCTGGAGCTAGCAGGTGAAAACAATTAGAAGCAGGCAATTACACAGGCAGAATAGTAGCACAGCCCAGCACTTAAAACTCTGCAAACAGCAGTGCAGGATGTTTCTCTCAAGAGACACTGCAAGACAGGAGTAAGCTATTACAAGTGAAAACTGAAAAAGCTGAACTCAGAGCAAAAATGTTAGGGGCTACCATAGCTGTCATAATGAGACATAGATGACTTGCTGAGGGTGGTGACAATGCAGATGGTGCCAGACAACCCACAGTGAGGAGACGGAGAAGAGTGTACAGGCCCAGGGTCACCTACCATGGGTTACATGAGCTGGAGATAGTAGAGCGCTATAGAGTGGACAGAGAGCTCCTGCAGCAAATAGTTGAGCTGTGCAGGCCATGCCTCACACACAGAACCAACAGAGGGGAACCCATCCCAGTGGAAAACAAGGTATGTGTTGGCCTAAGAATACTAGCAACAGGTACCTTCCAAAGACCAACTAGTGATATGATGGGGATATCACAGGCATCAGCCTCCAGGGTACTGCACCAGTTCCTGGATGCCATGTCAGCACATGTCGGTGATCATGTATATTTCCCCAATGCCTGTGAGGTATTGGCCAGCAATATGCATCTCTTCCAGCAAATAGCGGAATACCCTGAGGTAGTGGGTGCAATAGACTGCACGCACATACGCATCAAAGCACCAGTCGGTGAGCGGGGTAGGGCCTACATTAACCACAAGGGCTTCCCCTCCATCAACTGCCAGGTCATGTGTGATGCCCAGGGCATAATAATGAATGTGTGTGCTGGCTGCCCTGGGAGCTACCATGATTCCCACATCTGGCATTTGATGCAGCTGTACCAGATATTTGCCAATGGGGACATCCCACACGGACATCTAGTGAGGGATGCAGGTTATGCACTGGAGCCGTGGCTGATGACACCCATCAGAAACGCACACAAACCTGAACAGGAACGCCATAATGAGGCACATGCACAAACATGTAATGTAATAGAGCGTGTGTTTGGTCTGCTCAAGTCACAGTTCTGGTGTCTGGACACATCTGGTGGAGCCTTGCAGTACACACCAACTACATGTAGCCAAATTGTCATGGTATGTGCTATGCTATTGCAATAATTGGCTGAAGTATTGCAGTTAGTCAAAGGGGATCCAATGTGTGCCAGCCTGGGATGACATGCTGAGCATGACATGATGCTCCACCTGCTAGGACTGGCGTGCACCTATCAGTGCAGGCCGTATGGATACTGGCAAATGCTGTTGTTGCCCACAGCGTGCCCTGAATAGGTAAGGCTTAAAACACAAACCTACCTCCATAGGTATCAGAAGGGATAAGAACCTAGATGTAATGCTACCCAATGCCAGAAGTCTAAACAGCAAGATGCATGCAGTCTAAACTCACCCAGTAAGGAGAATGTTGATATCTGTGCTGTAACTGAAAACTGGATCAAGGCTCACAACAGCACCCTAACACTACCAGGTTACACCTCATTCTGTGCTGTACAGCCTCAAAACATGGAACAAGCTACAAAAGGAGGGTGACTAGCAATAATTGTCAAGGATAACCACATCCCCATGTTGGTACCACAACAAGAAGCAGCATGGACTAGCCATGGTCAAGTAACAGTGGCTAAAACTGCCTCCCAGTTTATAGCCTGCTACAGACTAACATCACAACACCAGGAACTGCACCTGGCCTATGTTGCAATACATGAATATATCAAGTCCTCCAAACCACATTATATTGGGTGACTGAAAATACCCAGACATAGACTGGGAGCATTATACTAGCTCCAACACTGTAGGACAAAAGTTCATAGAATCCATAAACCAAAATTCCCAGGAACAATGTACCACTCCCACAAGAGGGGTAAGCATACTTGATGTGATAATCAGCAACATGGGTACTGGATGGCAAGATGAGAAGTGTATTGCTCACTGGTAAGACCAGACCATAGAGTAATCACACTGGATATACACATCCTGACCACAGTCCCTGGCCAGAAAACCACAGTGAAAAACATGTGTAAAGCAAAAGTTGCACTCCTCCAAACTGATGTGGAATCCATTAAAGGCCCTGTGCAGGTGCAAAATATGGGCCACACCTCAGAACCTGTTATACAGGCATCCCATGAATACTGCCAGGAATGCTTGGATTATGCAATCCTAAATTAAAACAAGACACAATGCCATACATGCAGGCATCTGGCATGGTGGACTCCAGCCATTACCAAACCATGCAAGAGAATGAGGAAGCTACTACATGATAGAGCAAACATAAAAAAGAAGTAATCACTGATCAGTAGTATGGCAATAAAATATGTCCACACATACAATCCACTAAGGCCAGCTACAACAAGTTGAATCTGTGAATCTTGAGGCAATGTTACACCTGCCCCAAGTACACAGACAACCCTCAACTCCCCCCAAGAAATACAAATATATGTGAGAGATGCAACCATTTATCCAAACTGGAGGCTGAGCTCCCTCAACTCAGTACTCCCAAAACTAGTCCGGAGGAGAAGGTAACCACACACACCACAAACCCAGTCCCACATAGACCTATGACAACTGCAAACCGAAGACATAAACACAGAAAAACATTCCCGGAGGCCTGAATTACAAACACACAACACCAACAGAGGCCTCCAAAGCAGACACCCAATCAAACAACCTCCAAACATAGCACATGCAACACATAGTACACAAAGCTGGTGTGCCAAACAGTCACAGGCCAGAAGGAGAAACAACATGCCTGATACAGTTGTAATAGGTGACTCCATAGTGAGACACGCTGCTGTCCCGCACACCAGACTGAACAAGGGAAAGGGTACAGTAAGCTGCCTGTAGGCTGCTACAATACACCACATAACACAAGTATGCAGGTCACCCCAAAGCAAGTAGAAATATGATGCAGTCATAGTCCATGCTGGTGTGAATGACCTGAGATGTACCTCCCCGGACTACATAAAAAGAGACATAGATAAGCTCTCTGATTATGTATTCCAGGCCGGTATGACACTGACAGTTTGCAGCATCCTACCCTCACCAAGAATGATGCCACAGTACAAACACAGAATAATCAGTTATAACAAGTGGCACAATTACTGGTGTCATTCCAAGGGGATCCAATGTCTGTCTGCTTGGGATGTCATGTGTGACAAGCCATGCAGCTGTTCCAGGGATGGCTTGCACCTGTTACCCCTGGGCATCTGGATATTGGATAAGGCTTTTGCCACCTCCATAGAGCCTTTCATAGGCAAGGCTGAAAAGACTAACCCACCACCCTAGAAAACATAAGTGGAAAGAAACATAAGGGTAATGCTGACCAATGCCAGATGTGTAAACCTCAATATGCACACTCCCGAGGCCCTCCCCAGTATGGAGAACATTGATGTCTGTGCAGTGACAGAAACCTGCTGCAAGCCTCCTGACAGCACACCAGCACTACCAGGTTATACCACATATCATGCGTTATGGCCCCAAAACCTGGAACAAAACATAAAAGGAGGGTGAGTATCCATATTCAGCACAGACACCCATACATCCAGGTAACTGACAATGCACAAGGCATTGGAGTCCACCCATGTGCAACTAACCATAGGCAAGACTGCTGTACAGTCTGCAGCATGCTACAGACCACACTCTCACACACAGGAACCCCACCCAGCCATCCTGAAGACACTGGACAGTATGAATGTCCCACCAAATACCAAACAAGGTACTCACAAATTACCACATAGGTGGTAAACCATTATGTATGGAAGGAGTAATCAGGGACCTAGGGACACAAGTGGACAGTAACCTGTTATGTGATACTCACATTGCCAATGTGGCTAGGAAGACTGTCTATATTGGACACCGTATCATGTAAGGATTCACATCTATGTCAACAGAGGTCATTGTGCCCCTATACAGTTCTCTTATCAGACCCATAATCTAGTACAATGCCTCATTTGGGATGTACCTTACCTGACACCTGCAGCAGTTAGAAAGACCTCAAAGGTACCTCACCAAGTGGATAAAGGGTCTCAAATATATGTCATATGCTGCCTGGCTGTAGACACCCCAGCTGAATGCAGTCACATACTGCCTACACAGAGGCATTGTATGTCTGTTGTACACGGCCATGTCCAACACAGGAGTAATGGACATGCTCCAGCCCAGAAAACTCAAAGCCATCAGAGCTGTGAGAGTGAGAGATGTCAACCTCAACACATAATGAAATAGGATGTGATGGAGGGACAGATACATAACCCAGAGGCTCCACACACCCTGGAACAGAATCCCACCCCATGTTAGCCAGAGCCCCTCACTGACACTCTTCAACAGGAATCTTGTCAAGTGGATGGATCATCGTAGATTTACACTGGGGGTCATCACTGTGTCACATCCAGACAGAGGCACAGCAAAGCAAATCATAAATGGCCATAATATTCACATAGCAAGGGGTGGCGAAAGACACACACACTCTGGCTAGGCTTACAAATGCCCTAGGGTGGATAGCCTAGTATGAACCTATGAAGATACAAATTGTACAGGACACTAAGGATAATCCCAAGGCTTCCTCAACTGATGGTAGGAAACATGTTGGGAATTCACAGATATGCTCTGAATCACACAAATATTACAAACAACATACCAAACACACACACATATTGCCAACATACATCCTGACAGGTGCAGTGCAACCCCCCCCCCCCAGAATGCAAAATATCTATCCCAGCAGACTGCTGGCCCCCTGACATTGCAGATGCTGAGGTAACAGCCAGCATCTACAAAGCAAAACACACAGCAGAAATGGTATGAGATGGGGTCCTGGGCTGAGTCCAACATGGACTCCAAGAAGAATGGAATGCCAAATCACACTACTGCTCAATGTCAGCCTTACCACAGGATATGTACCCAAAGAGCAGTGTACAACAACAGTGGTCATTCTCAACAAAGGTGTTGCCTGAATGGATACTGAAAACTACCATCCCAGAATCCTGAGAAGCTTGGTCTGCACAGCTATGGAAAGGATCAGCATGTACCGCAGACATAAAGATATTGGGGACCTACTGAGACCGGACTCTACCCAGTGTGTCTTTCTTAAGTGCAGATCCTGCCCCTAAACATGTTTGACTCATTTGAAACAGTCATTAAGGTCATTGATGAGGGCAATGTGGTCCACACAGTGTAGCTGGACCTTGCAAAGGCTTCCATACAATACCCTATGTGTTCATTATAGATATGCTCACCAGCTTAAATATAAACCCCTATGTCAGTAGAGGGGTTGCAAACCAGACCAAGGACAGAACTGACATGGTCAGACATGCTGCAGCCATGTCAGACTACAAACCAGATATAACTGGCATCCCACAAGGCTTGGTCTTGGGACCTCCCTCGTTTGGAATATATGTCCCATAGGTACAGGCCAACATGGAAGGACTGTGTCGGAACATGTTTGCAGAGGACTACAAACTTCCCACCATATCTGACCCTCCAGCTGCCACAAGCATCCCACAAAAGTGCCACATAGAAACAGACAACTGGTGCCATAGCCATGTCAGCAAGCTAATTGCAGAAAAGTGTATAGTCAACCCCCGGGGATATACAGTAAGTGCCCACCAATTACCACATAGGTGTTAACCCATTACATACTTAACATGTAATGAGAGACCTGGGGACACAAGGTGATAGATATCCTGCATTGGACAAACATGTGGCTGTAGTGTTTACAGAAACATACCATATACCCACCTAATCATGAAGGTTGTCAGATCTAGATAAGGGGAGGTCATTGTGGCTCTGCAGTCATCCTTCATCAGCATTACAATTGACTACAATAGCCTCTGTGGGATGTACCTCAGCAGACACCTCCATCAACTGTAAAGTCCCCAACAGTACCTCACCAGGAGTATCAAAGCGCTTGAACAGATGCCATGTGTTGCCTTATTAAACGAACTGCAGCTGCACACACTGCCATACTGCCCACCCAGAGGCAAGCTGTGCCTGATGTATAAAGCCATGTCCAAGCTGGAATCAATAAACATGCTGCATCTTGTACAATCTGAATGGCAGTGAGCTATGCACATGAGAGACCTGAACCCCAGCACTGACATACATAGGACAAGCTGTACTGCATGATCCATAACACAGAAGCCACCCCCACTCATGAGTAAACTGCCAGTACAGGTTATCCATAGAATCACTCATCGATTCTCCTCAAGAGGAATCTTGATGAGTGGATGGGAGATGGTAGGTTTACCCTGGGTATCACTGTTATGTCACAGGTAGATGGAGGCACAGTATACTAACCATGACATATGTCATGGCAAACTCCACTTACAATGTGTGTCGAAGGACAAACACACTCTCCGACTAGCATTAGAAATGGCCTAAGGCACATCACTAGTGTTTGCAAATGTACACCTATGTTGTGGAATACACTACCAATGTTGGACAAGCCTGGTTTAAGTAGTTCATATCTGAACATAATGCAACATGGTCAGATGTGCACAACTGGCCCCTAACCAGGCTGTTGTGCTCACTATGGAACTGTAAAGCAGTGATAGGACTAAAGCCCAGGATACTGTCCCCCACAGTGAAAGTACTGAACTAGCACACTATACGGTACTGCAGTGTTAGGTCAGTATGAAAGGATGTTGACAACTGTATGCAACGTATCCCAGGCAAACCCTGCAGGCACAGTATAATCCCTGTTGTGTTCACACACAAAGCAGTTGGACAGTAACTACACAACATGACACACAACACACAACCATAAACAGGAGATATTTGTTGAAGTTCACACTCATCCACAAATGTGGTGGGCTGCAGAGTTCAACATATGGAAAGCTCACACTGGGCATGCTCGCACACTTTGATAAATGAGACATATGTCAGACAACATGCCATGGGAAGGCTGAACTGGACATGCTCACACACTTAGGCCAAATCTCAGTTTAGCAGTTGGCCACACATATCTGGTATTTGTACGTGTTATTCCATGAACCAACCACATTACAGCAATCTGCCCAGTGCACACAGTTAAATGACTACAGAGACATACGTGATATAGTGGATCCCTCCCATATGCAAACATCTTCCACAGATACACAAGTTGTTCATACAAACAGGGAGTGCTATGGCAATAAAGACCTGCAAACAGTCTATCAGCAACAAATAATGTGCATCTGACAATTAAACATATGGGTGTAGAGGTCAACACTAGGCTGTTTGCCCTAGGGAATGACAGCTTAGCCAGAGTGTGCTTGGCGTCTGCCTCCCCAGTACAGTAGGCTACTGTGCCACTGTAAAATAGGTCACATAAGGCACCGTGTGAGGCCAGTGTGCTGTGCCTCTGTCAAGCAGGGACACAGTGGAGATCCCATGGTTTGAATTTGCTAAGCCACAGCCATGTTGTTGGTGTGTGCTGGAAGAGGGTTACTGAGGACCTCTAACAGTAAGTGGGCATCAATAACTGACTGAGGGGAGCCTTATCTGCATTGTTTGGACAATTTCACTGTCAACACTGTGTCGTGATGATTATGAGGGATTGAAGTGTCGTGCCAGTACTGTTCAGAGATGTCCTCCCTCTGTGGGCTACTGCTCTGCAATGTATTAGCTCACTCTGTCTGTTGGACAGCTCATATATGGCTGGTGTACATCTGACAGGTGTCCTGTTGTGGAGCAGTCATGGGTATATTTGGGATAGCATGATCAATGCAAACCTTCCACATGCTCATAGAATGCAATTGTCAAGGATTATGCAGAGTGGCCTATATACTCCCCCAGCATGGGTCCTTTGAAGTCTTCAACCCCAGTCTTCACAAGTGTTATGTCTGCTGTTGATAAATACAGTTTGTTTGCAGTGACAACCTTGCCTGGGGGTGGGGATGGGATATGGATGGCCAGGGAAAGGTGGGTATAGTCAGATATCAACAATGGTGGTGTACCTCTGGTGTGGAACAGTGAGTACCCATGTTGTAGATGGTCAGGTGCAATATGTATTCCCCCTTGTGGCTGTGGTGAGTGGTTCTGCCATAGCACATGGACTCACAAATTGTAGTGGGCTGTAGGGTAATGTTGTAGAGGCCTGAGTAGTTCCCACACACAATATGCCTGTACCTGACGTTAACAACTGGAATGGTGTATGTGAACACCTGCATATCTTGGCACTGTTCCCAGGGAAGCAAAGTGTGTGTCCTGGATGTGGGAGGGGTGGTCAGGACTGGTTGTGTTGTGTGTTACATGTCCTGTGGTCATGAAGCATGGTATAAAACATAACCTGCCAGTGCAATGTGCATATCTGACCCTGACGTAGGTGGCTGCAAATGCATATATATGCTATCCCCCACCTGACAGGTAGTACTAGATGTACATACCGCTGTAGAAATAATGATGTCAGCACCCTATAAATACTGCAGGTGCAAGAGCAGATGTCCAGTAATTCAGATAGTGTGCTCTACTAATGCGTCTCCCTCAAGTGTCATAATATAGTTAGGTAGGGGTTTGAATCCTGCAAATGCTCAGTGTGGGTGTGTGTGGGTGAGTGGGGTTGGTGTGTGTGCAAGTCTGTGTGAGGGAAATGTCCCTTTTGGCAACTGGGAAAACACACTACAGGATGTACATTCCCCTTTCTAAACACTGATGATGTCAGCACCCTATAAGTACAGCAGGAGAAGGGAAACCTCCCAGTAATGCGAATAGTGCGCTCCACTAATGCGTCTGTCTCGAGTGTCATAACATAGTTAAGTAGGGGTTTGAATCCTGCAAAAGCAAAGTGTGTGTGGAGGGGGTTAGTGTGTATGCAAGTCTGTATGAAAAAAATGTCCCTTTTGGCAACTAGGAGAACACACTACAGGATGCACATTCCCCTTTCTAAACACTGATGATGTCAGCACCCTATAAGTAAAGCAGGAGAAGAGAATCCTCCCAGTGATGCGAATAGCACACTCCGCTAATGCATCTGTCTCAAGTATCATAATATAGTTAGATAGGGGTTTGAATCCTGCAAATGCTCAGTATTCATGGAGGGGGTTAGTGTGTGTAAAAGTCTGTATGAAAGAAATGTCCCTTTTGGCAACTAGGAGAACACACTACAGGATGCACATTCCCCTTTCTAAACACTGATGATGTCAGCACCCTATAAGTAAAGCATGAGAAGGAAAACCTCCCAGTAATGCAAATAGTGCCCTCTGCTAATGCATCTGTCTCAAGTGTCATAACATAGTTAGGTAGGGGTTTGAATCCTGCAAATAGCAAGTGTGTGTGGGGGAAGGTGAAAGTAGTGTGTGTGCAATTACATGTGTGAGAAAACTGACCCTTTTGCCAATCAGTACAACACACCAGCTGCTGCAGATTCCAATCTCTACACAGAGATGATGTCAGCACCTTACAAGTACAGCGGAAGAGGGCAAATCTCCCAGTAATGCAAATAGCACGCTCTGCTACTGCATCTCTCACTATTGTCATAGCACAGTTAGTTATGGCATTGGATTCCAGACATGCCACGTGTGTTTTTGTCACACAGAATGCCCATGTGTGTGGGTTGTTCACAATAATGCATGACATCGATTAAACCAGTAATGGCAATGGACACAGATGATGTATGTGTGTGCCAAATACACATATGTACCTGTGACCTTCAATAGTTCCCATGTCTGACTCCTGCCACATGTGAATACATGGTATTCGCACTGGATAACATTATGACTGTGGTCTTCTGTGCGGGTGCTGCATGTGGTATGTGTATATACAGTGTGATATGTAGATGGTATCAACCTAGCAGCGAGGGATACACATCTGGTCTGGGGCATATAGTCTACATGTTGTTGATGAACAGGTGCTGCATGTTTTCACCTGTTGTGGGAGTGGTAACAAGTTGTTCCATAGCAATGGAGTGACTACATGCTAGGAACCTTTCAGCTAGGGTGTTGTAGCTACAGTAATTCATCAGCATTCAGTAATACATCAGCATTCCTGGTGAGGGTATGATGGCAACCAAGGTCAGGGTCATACCAGCCTGTGCCACATGCTCAGAGAGCCCTTCCATGTTCCCTATCATGTAGTCCAGGGAGGTACATCACAGGTCAGCCATAGTGGCATGGACAATGACTGAGTCGTATGTGCCCATGCCTCTGACTGACCTGTATGCTTGTGTTATGTGGTGGACCATAGTGCCCCACGGGCATATCACTGTGACCTTCACCTTGTCCAGCCTGGTGAGTGTGACCTCACTGTACCGGACAATAAAGGTACCTAACACAACTGTAACAGGTGTGTTGTCTAGCCATACAGGCTGTGACTGTTTGGCACACAGGATTTGTGTGTCATGTGTTATGCGTGATGTGTTCTGGCACAACGTATGCCTGTGTGCCAGCGGCAGAGGTGTCTGCCACTCAGTCAAGATGCTATTCTTAGGCTCCATGAATGGCCCAGTGTGTTCATGTGCTTGTATTGCTGTCAGTGTAGGTCTACATCACACTGGTATTGTAGTCACTGTACTATTTCATGCCACCTGACAGGTTATGCCAGTACTGGGTTCAGAGTGCTTAGTCCCCAGTTTGGCTATGTGGTTCCATCTCATACATGTGTTGTACGTCCATGTGTAGGGGGGAGGGTTGTCTGTGGGTTTGGTGTTTCTACTGACATTTTGGACTACCTCTGAGCATATATGGGAATTACCACCCAGGTTCCTAACATAACTAAAGAAAGGCTTGTGATGATGCTTAGTGTCCTGTGCAATTTTCTCTCGAAGCTGGCCTTAGACAATCTTATGAGTGCCCATAGTTTTTAGCTAATACTGATCAGTGATGCCTTCCCTTTTTGGGATTTTGCTGTATCATTTAGTAGCTTCCTCCTTCTATTGTACAGTTTGTTTATGGCTGGGGTCCACCAGACAGGACGTCTGCCTTTGGAGGATTGGGTCTTGGTTTTATTCAGGATCGCATGATCCATGCATTCCTGAAGGTGTCCATAGAATGCGTTGATAGAGGAATCTGCAGTCTGGTTTGTATTTTCCACAGGCCCAGGGGCTTTGAAGGTTTCCACCTCAGTTTTGAGGAGTGTGAATTTGCTTTAGAGAAGTTGTTCACTGTGGTTTTCTGGGCAGGGGGTGGTGTCGGGATGTGAATATCCAGTGAGATTAGTTTATGGTCTGATCTTACCAGTGAGGGATACACTTCTGGTCTGGAGCATAGAGTCCCCATGTTGATGATGATCAGGTCCAGTATGTTTTCCCTTCTTGTGGGAGTGGTAACAAGTTGTTCCATAGCATTTGAGTTCATATATTCTAGGAATCTTTGGGCTAGGGTGTTGGAGCTAGAGTCATGCTCCCAGTCTATGTTTGGGTAGTTGAAGTCGCCCAATATAATGGTGTTTGGAGAGACCTTCATATTTTCCACTGTTCTCAGGAAGGCTGAGTGCAGTTCTTGGGTTTGGGAGGGTGGTCTGTAGCAGGCTATAACCTGGAAGGCAGTTTTACCCATTGTTAGTTGCACATGGATAGTCTCTGATGCTTGGTGCTTTGCCACCAACCTGGAGGTGTGGGTATCTTTGATGAATATCAATACTCACCCTCCTTTTGTGGTTTGGTCCAAGTTTTGGGGCTGAAAAGCATGGCATGAGGTATAACCTGGTAGTGCTGGGGTGCTCTCAGTAGCCCTAAACCAGGTATCTGTTACTGCACAGATATCGATGTTCTCCATGCTAAGGAGAGTTTTGAGTGCATGCATCTTGAGGTTTAGACTTCTAGCATTGAGTAGCATTACTCTTAGTTTCTTATCCCTTGTGATACCTATGAAGGTGGGTTTGTCATTTGAGCCTTGCCTAACAAAGGCACTATGGGGGTAGCAAGAGCCTTTGCCAATATCCAAAAGCCCAGGGGTGACAGGTGCAAGCCATCCCTAGCAAAGCAGGTGGTTCAACAGAAGATGAGTATGTGAGGGTGTAGTGCCTGTGATTAGTTAGCAGTGGCATATATGACTGCTTACGTAGACAAATGCCAGGTAAGTCATATGCAATGTGTCACAGGCAACGTACATGTGAACAAGACAAACAGTGACGTTCTGTCAAGTGAGACATGGACATACATATAGTAAGCTATGCAGATGTCACTAGGAGTCCACAGAAGCTCTGTAACTATGTATTGCAGGTGGGATCTTTATTCCAGGGTAATTGCAAGCAAACATGCATGCAAACAAAGCTACAGTAAGCAGGGCTGCATGTAGTCCATTGTACAACAAACAAGCTGTACCACTTCCAGTAGGTAACACTGGAAATATGCAGGCACTATGCACAAGTACATGGAAATACACAGGTCAGATGGCTTGGGTCCAGTCTCAGCGCACACAAGTGTACAGACCATGTACCGTCAGGATGTACAATAACTGGATGGAAACCCATGTGCTCATACCTGCAGTAATACACATATCAAATAACAGTTCCATGCTTAGTAGGATGTATGCTACCTGGCCTGCCACCACAGTATCCATGACATGTATGGGACTCTCCCTCCTGTGACAGTTAGTTTTGTGTGTTGGGGCTGTCTATCATGGTATGAGATATGAGCTTGCAGTGCTGGGGTGCTCCTGTGTGTCCTGTACCAGTCGTGTAGTACTGCACACATATCAACATCCTCAAACATCCGCATTGCAGAGTCCAGTGTGGGCAACATGCCACTTGCATTTACATGTCCATCATTGCATATTAATACTTTCATTACCTTATCCCCTGTGCTACCTATGTATGTAGCCTTCTGTTGACATCCTTACCACCAGTATGCCAACATGTGCAGATGATACACTATGGTACTTACCATGTGTGTAGACAACAGTACATGACAATCATACCCTTACTGCATCAGGCATGCTGGGATATACCCACATTTATTTCAGCACACAGTACTGTTAACAACATGATACTATTACTACACGTCTATGTAGTCACCCTGTGCATCAGCAACATGTTAACCTGTACCTGCACTGATGTTACAGATTGCAGAAGGTGGCACAGTTTCATCATATGCACAGGGTGTGAACTTGGTATGCCTGAGTCAGCCACCGATACCACCAATTAACATGTATGTGTATGTGTGTTGGTGAGGGACAGCAGTACAAGGTGGGGCAATGTTGATGCAGTGTGTGTGTATGCGGTAGCCCTAGGTGTTGTCAATTTGCATGTGTGTATGGATGCACACAGTTCCCCCTCATGGCTGCCATATACTGGTGTTTGTGGACAGCCACAGACTGTACCTGCCAGGTCATACCGATCAGTGTCTCTGGCCACGGACACGGTACCTGTGCCTTGCAGGGGTGCTGTGGAACATATCCGGTACCAATCCAGACTGGGTACTGTCATCAGAAGCAGGTGTTCATTGACTGGACACAGATCCCTGTTGGGCCTGGCCAGAGCCATGTGCACGTGGTCTCCTGGGGTGGTCTGATGACAGCACAGACCCAGTATTGCTGGGGCTGCTGCTGGCACTATGGGGGTGGCCGCAGCCCTGTTGTCATCCGTGACGACTGCCAGCTGCTGCTGTTGCTGGCATACACCGACGTCGACACCTCAACTGTCCACCATCCCCCTGGCTCATGGACATGTAGTTTTGGAACTGGTCTAATATGTCCCCACAACGTCTGTCTGTGACATCGGTGAAATTACGGATGGCAGCCGCAATGTCATGCATACTGTCAGTCATGGCTGTGCGACATGCTGTCAGCTCCCTCAGACCCTGTCTGGTGTACCGTTCCATACGTGACTGTGCCTGCATGACAGCCCGAAACATAGCTGAGGTTGTAAGACCTGTGTGGGCACGTCTGACAGGGGCAGTACGCCCATGGATGCTCCCACGAGAACCCCTGGACATCTGTGTGTGTGGTACCATCTCAGGGCCATGCCCATGGCTGCTGTGTGGGGAGGCATGTGCCACAGATACCACATTACCCTGGTCAATGCCCACTGTATGCTGTCCATCACCTAGGGACATTGGTGACAAAGGGTGTATTGGCAGGATAACTGTGCGCATTGATGGGGTTGACAGCTGTGTACTGTCAATCGGCTGACCAATGATGGACCCTGGCATACCTTCCTGTGCCATTACACAGATGTCATCATTATCAGTACCCATGGCACCTGCTTCAGATTCCCTGCTGCATGACACCAGAGCAGCATCAGAACCTGTGGGAGGGAAACAGGAAACACAGTTTACAATGTCTACATAATGTTACCAGTGATGCACACATCCACACATGCACAGGTCCAGACATGCACATGTGCACACATGCACACATGCACAGGTGCACACATGCACACATACACACACATGCGCACATGCACATGTGCACACATGCACACATGCACGCATGCACAGGTGCACACATGCACACATGCACAGGTGCACACATGCACACATGCACAGGTGCACACATGCACACATGCACACATGCACACATGCACACATGCACACATGCACAGGTGCACATGCACACATGCACACATGCACAGGTGCACACATGCACACATGCACACATGCGCACATGCACACAAGCACACATGCACACAGTTGTACACTACTCAATATGCGAGATATCAACACACAGACACAGACACACCTGCATGCATACACAGAGCACTACTAAGTGAGCCTAATATTACTATTACTATCAAGACTATTAAAGTATTGTTAATACACACTCACCAGCATGGATAGGCTGCATTGCTGTTACACTGGAGAGACCTGCACAAGTGAGGAAACTAATGTCAGTGAACACGACTGTGCCATTGTTACTGAGTATGATACAGGTCAGTAGTACAACAGTCACCTTTCACAGGTCAGCTGCTGATATTGAGGATATCACACTTGCACATTACATACTATGATGACAGCTACAAACCAAGGACACACCTCACACATGCATTAACTACCAGTGTACACAACAGTCAACTATACATATTGCATATTACCTGCACGCTCATAGTCTTGCTGCTGCGTGGCTCCAGCCTCCATCATAATGCATGTCTGCTGCTGTTGTTGTTGTTGTTGGCGTACTGGAGCCACTACACTCATGAGTAGCCCCTTCAGTCTGGTGAGCGGGGGATGTGTAGCCACCCCACCACCTGTGGCGACCTGTTGTCTGTGGATATCCGAAGCACGCTGATGGACATTTCTGATTAAATCACTGCATTGATGTCGTACCTGCTCATATGTCCTATTATGCGTGCCTATGTCATTTACCCGACGGCCAGGTCTTGCCACAGTGCAGCCCTCTCCTGCTGATTCTGGCTGGTGCAGGAAAAGAGTATTGCATAATCCCGCACCAGGCTCTGGTGTATCTCCTCATCCTCAGCTGTGGAGTAAGCTGGATTTCACGGGTGAGCCATGTTCCTGAAAAAGGAAATAACCTGATATCAGCAATATATGTCAGCAGAATTTGGCACACATACTACACATGCTACTCGACTGTTATGATATGACATATCTCACATATATAGCATCTGTCTGTCTATTAGTGGATACACATGTAAATGGCCAGGTATCAGTGTTCAGCCAACAACTGTGCAACAGTACCTGGCACACTCCATATGGCATACTACCAAACCCCAGCAGTCAGAACACTGATTCAGGTCCAGAGCACCTCCTCACTCTGGGGGTTTGTATCTAGGTACTGTATGGGCAACATCATCAACTACTGTGAGCTGACCACAAACTAATTGCCCTGGATATACATATCCCACCTCCACCACCAGCACAAACGACTATAGTGAATAACATTGCAAATGCAAACATTACACTTTGTAACAGTGACATGGTATCCTTTCATCCCACTGGGCCAGTGGAAGACACAACCCACAATGCTGACCCCTTCACAAATGCTTTCTACGGACATCTCCGAGAATGCATGGATCATGCAGTCCCATATATGGCCAAGACACTCTCCACAAAGGGACAGCATCCTGTCTGGTGGACCCCAGCCATAGACAGATTGTATTACAAAAGATGGAAGCTACTGCAAGACAGAGCATAATTCCATAAAGGGAAGGCATGTCTGAGCAGCACTAGTAAGGATCTATTTTCCCTCATACAAGCATCCATGGTCAGCTTTGAGAGGGAAATCAAGAGGGACACTACAGATAACCACAAGGCCTTCTTCAGTTATGTTAGCAACCTGGTCAGAATCCCTCCACTATGCTCATAGTTAGTACACAACAACAAATAATTCACTGAAACCACAGATATTGACAACATTGTGGCAGACAGGTTCAAGCAGGTTTCACCCCTCCCTCTCCGCCAAAATAAGACATAGTTATCCCAGCTGACTTTAACCTCCCTGTCATCACAGGTGTCCAGGTGAGAGCCGCCCTCAGGAAAGCAGAATACACAACATGAATGGGGCCTGATGGTATCCTCGGTTGCATGCTACATGAACTCCAACAGGAGCTAAACACACATATAGAAGTAAAGATCCAATTCCTTGTGCAGAGTAAAAAATAAATGGTGCAGCTCGAACAGGACAGAAACACTTTTAATATATGACACAGATCCACAGTTTTACTTCCACAGGTTAAGCGCTTTCATCTGTTTTATGTACAGACTTCCTCAGAATGAAGTTGTGTCATATATTAAAAGTGTTTCTGTCCTGTTCGAGCTGCACAGTTTATTTTTTACTCTGCACAAGGAATTGGATCTTTACCTGCAGGTTATACAGTGGTTTTGTTGTTCGTTGTTGTGAACACATATAGAAGTGCTATGTAACACTAGCCTGACTACAGGATATGTACCTGTACACTGGTGCACAGCAGCAGTGGTTCCACTCCATGAAGGAGGCACCTCAACATACCAATACAATACAACACAATACAATACATTACAATACAATACTATACAATATGCTATTGCCCCTGGGACTACAGCAGCATACTGTTCTGCTACCCTGACCATTGTGACACATGTGGTGTGATGGTACCTGCTGCTGTCAGACAGTTACACAGGGTGACTCATATGGCATATTACCTATCTGACTAACATTCAGCAGGGGTATGTGTGACATGTACTCATGGGGAGTCTTGCTTCTTACCACTGTGTGGTTTATTGCAGGGTATGTCTTATCTGTGGGTAAGAACCTTTGCCTCCACATGTGCTCTCTATTGCAGTGGCATGGACGACACACAGCAGTCATTTAGGTTGTGGATGGTGTGAGGTGTTACTATGGTTGTTGGACATCTGTCATGGGTGTGACTTAAGTATGTAAACCCAGGAGTGGTAACCTCTATGTGGGTAGTATGTGTGTACTCTATGGTGTTGTCATTCACTGTGCATTAGTAATGTGTTTGAGTGCATTGTCACGGTGTTGTACATGTTACTGTGTCCTTCTCCATATCTGTAGCTGTCATGTTAGGTACATACCATGGCAGCCATTATGTGGTGTGGAGGGGTACACTGACCTACATATCCATAGCTGACACACCATGTCTGCTGACACATACCATGTGCAGGTTTTCCAGGAATAGTGTGCCACTGTGAATATCATTGGGGGGACTATTGTACACATTTATGACCCTGTTCACCCCTGACACATGCAGTGGTGGGCAGCCAATCACATATCTGGTGGTTACTGGTGTAGGTGATTTGAAATGGGGTATGGTACTCCAGTTTTGACACTGGTGTTAACTCCATGCCTTTGTCACCAGGCACCTGTTGCAATACATCTGTACACATGTGCCTCACTCAGAATATATATACATCTCTCTCTCTCTCTCTCTCTCTCTATATATATATATATATATATATATATATATATATATATATGTATATAGATATATCTATATGTATATATATATATATATATATATATATATATATATATATATATATATATATATATATATGTCTGTATACATATACACACATATATATATATTGATGTACATATATTGCTATAGATATGGAGAGGGGGGGTGTGACAGAGAGGGGGTGAGAGTGACAGAGGGGGTAGGACAGGGAGTGTTGAGGTCATCATATACAGTCATACCTGTAGATAGTCAGATCTGTCTATGTATATGTATCTACATATATCTATATCTGTATGTGTATATTACATATATATGTTTGTACATATTCTATCTATCTACATCTGTCTATGTATTCCTACATCTCTCTCTATGTATGTATACATATATGCATATATATATATATATATATATATATATATATATATATATATATATATATATATATATATATATATATATATATATATATATATATATATATATACATACATACATATTTTGACATACATACGTATCCATATGATAGATAGGTATATCAACATGTTTGTTTACCATACTGTATACACACACTAACATACTGCTAAACATACATAACTGTGAAACCTACTTTGTACATTGAACTACAACCTACATTCAACCTACATTGATATGTGCACATAGATGCTCTCACATACAAATGTATGTACAGCCTTCACTGATAGTTGCTTTATGTCCCTGCCCTTTGCACATCTTCATATACATATGGATACAGACCAATGACACATATGGAGGGTTCACAGTATGTAGACCTTTATAGTATTACTTTACATTACCTGTGTTTGTCACAGCTGCTTGTGTTGCCATCTGGTTTTGTGTCCTGCTGCTCTACTTGCCAATTGTCAGCTTTCAGGTGGCTGTTGCTGACCAGTTTTGCTTGTGTATGTTTCATTTTGTTTTTCTCTGTCTCTGTCTCTCTCTCTCTGTCTGTCTGTCTCTCACTTCCTCCTCAGGGTGCAATGAAAGTATTGCATGTGTGGACTGGGAGTACAGCATGCTTTTGTAGGTATCTGCATATGTCCATGTGATGGCCTCTGCACCAATTGTTAGCCAGCATTTGCTAACTGCATGCAGCCAGTTGGGTACTGATTGCAGTTCTCACTGTGATTTCAGAACAGTGCTATAAAAAGGTATGTGAGATAGGCATAGCCCTTTCAGATTTTAAGGGCAGGGACCATGCTGGTATGCTGTGGACAATGTTCTGTGAGTGTAAAGGTTGGTATCTCTCTCATATTTCCAGCTGTGTTGTAGATTAACATTTCTCCATTCATTTATCCAGTTTCCTGTACTAACCGTGTGTGTACACTGACACCTACGACTACTACTACTGTTAATGTGTGTGTGTGTGCTTCCTGTGGGACATGTGGTGTAACTGGTGTATAGCAGTGGCTCTTACACTTTGTTGCTATGGCTTCAATATTTGCCCTTTACAGTCACTACTTGTATGCCTGCTAGGTGTGCTGACTGTAGTGTGCTGCTGTGGCTTTCCTATTTTCCATGTACATTCACACCTTGGAATGCTTGTTATATCTGCTAGGGTGTTACAGCATGCAGTGTGGTCTGGCCATGGTGTGGGCCTTGACATCTATTAGGGTATTTGAGTATGCTGCTGAGCAGGCCCCAGACACCCTCAGGTGCATCCGTTATCTGCCTCATGGAATGGTACATATCAGTGGGGTACACCCATTAAATTGTCTGGTATGCTGCAGTTGTGACTGTGGGATAGCATGAGCATATGTATTACTACACTTTTTCTGCCATGCAAGTGGTGCATACTTTCAGGACTTCATAGTTACCATTGCATGTGTTGTAACACCTTTCTGCCTACTGTTTGTACAATTCACATGGAGTCTGTGGGGCATTCCTGTAACTCAGTCACTGTTGCTATGTCTAGGCTCTTAACTATTCAAATATGGTGGTGTCAAACCTCTCATGTGTACAAATATTTGCAGGTTGTCCACATTTCTGCCTCATATATTGGTCAATATCTCATGCACAGCTTTTTCTGGCAAATCACTGTGGGCTCAAGTCATTTTATAGTGACAAACATTTAAGTTTCAGACTTCATACCCTTCCAAACATCCCACAAAATGCAGAACCTGTTACTCTCTGAACTGTCTAAGTTTGTTGTAACATTATTTGTAATGTGTCCCTGGTTTTGGCCCTTTGCTCCACATATTTTAATACTTGGTCCAGATGTGTTCCTGTAACAGGTTGTGGGGTATGGGCAGTGATTATCCTGCTGTGAGTATGTGTGTGGCTTGCAAGGTGCTACAGTGACATTATTACCTACTAGCTACCAACTAACATGACTGTTTCTGTTCACACACTACTATCATAGAGATCCACTAGATTTGACAGTAAATATACATGACATGCTTTGTGTACTACACATCCTATATTCCCTTTACATTCATTCCTACTATTACATGATATATTTATTTTAGCACAATGTTCTTGTATAACAGTCATGGCTTAGTAGTAAGTCATGCAGACTAGTGTTTCCAAGGTCCTGGGTTCGGGACTGACAGTGGGATTTTATTTTGCTTTTGAACTGACTACAGGACCTGTCAATCAGAGTGACTAAGGCACTTTTAAGCAGTTGTAACCGGGTTACCGCTGGTTTGCATGGAGCTCACGCATGCGCACTGGCATTAAGCTCTGCGCACACCCGCTTACAACCGCTTAAATGTGCTTACTCTTGCGCACACCCACGCTATTTTCTTTGAAAGAAATGAAAATGGGGAGACAGGAAAGTGGTGAAAAAGGGGTCACAAAGAGGATAAGACAGTAGGGAAACAAGCTCGGGTTTTGCAGGAGGGATGTAGGTAAGGCCCATAGCTGCCCATTTCTTCATCAGCAACAGCTGTGCATATGTTTGCAATTTGGTGTGACATTTGAAACCTTCCACCCCTGAGAGAGATGTAAGGACAACAATAATACTTGTTGTACAGCCAATTGTAATTGACAGTTTCCATGTCCAGCAGACATGTGTTCTTAATGGCCAGCTATGTATGGGGTATAATTTTTTGTGGGTACAGAGTGCCCTTTTTTTTTTTTTTTTCAGGTGAGAGTGGTATGTCAGGTGAAGGAAGTCAGTATAGCTGGGGAGGTAGGTTGGGTAGGTCAACAGACAAGACAAACAAGACGCATGCAGGGGCGGTGTATGACATGTGTGGGGGGTTACACAATTGTTGGGGATGGAGGTTGGGATATCCAGAGCCCATGAGCCCACAGATGGCAACAGTGGAACTGATATCCCCACCCATGGGCAGTTGCCACTGTTCCTTCACTGCCCAGGATGGGGCTGTGCTGAGGGCTGTGTAGGCCGGGCAACAGGCATGCCTGTAAGTTGTGCCACCTGTGCCTCAAGCTGGCGTAGGGGCCCAAGAACAGAGTCCTGGATCTCCCTACGCACCACAGTCCAGACGCTATGGAGGGTGAGTGGTGGTTCTCCTCCGGCCACGCTTGCAGAGGGGGGGATGGGCCCCATCCCCTGCAGCTCTTCCACCTGCAGGTGGCACAGGGCCACTGGAGGAGGGTCCAGACTGGGCACTAGTGCCAGGTGCACTCGCCAGCTGAGGTGGGAGAGGTGGGTCCGCTGGAACCCGCCTTCCCTGTCGTCCTATGTTTTGCATTATGTCATGACAGTTTGGGTTAGTAACATACAATACCATTTGTAATTAGTTGTAACAGCATGCATTAGTATTCCCATTAACCAAACACCCAGATATTCACACCATTGAACAGCGAGCATAACACATGCATAATTTGAACAGCAATACACAGTCCAACAACATGCAGGGTTGATTGATGTCAACAGGCCATCAGGTTTGGATATATGAACAGGGCAGATGCATCAACGTACATGCAAATATGTATGACCCAACAGGACAAATGTCCAGGGGTGTTAATTGTGATTGAACATACCAATTTCACGTGGAATGGATTATATGTGGTTATAGGGTGGGGTGAAGAAAATATTATTAACACCTTCAAATACCAATACATATGCTGTACATTTCTAATAGCTACAGATATATACACACTACTGTTCTAACTACAGTTTCCTATATGATAACTACTTCAATTTGGTGATAGGACTGTAACTGCTACATCAATATACATTTTATTGTTATTCATATACGTTCATATCTGGCTTTGTTCAGCTACATCATCCTGCTACATTTGCTTTATATAGCTATAGACAACTGTGGATGTTTGGTATTTCACACAATCATACTATCTGCATATTGCAGACTGAGATACACATTCCAGATGCAGCAACACTTTGAACACATTTCGCAGTTTGGTTCTACTTGTCACATTCATTTCATTCTGTACTGACTGCAGTATACTTTATTCAGGGGTTATTACTACTTTATTGGTGGATTCATAACTCTTTCTCACACTCTCTCACTTGTTTTCATTCTACTATTCAGGATGGTACTTACTTCTAGGCTTTATTGACATGTTTTACCTGTAGTTATTACAATCCTTTCCAGCAGTCTCACTTCTGTCATGTTTCAGTATTTCAACAGGGATATATTTCACACATGTGATTTGCTCATCTTCTGCAGCTGTACTTTTCAGCCTGCTGCAGGTTGTGTACTATTATATTACAGGTGGGGCATCTTTATTTCAGACTTTATTTCAGACATTTTCATTTTTCTGTTTGGATTACAGACTGCAACACACTTTTGTAATCAAGCAATACTTGCAAACACTTTTACACTGTTACTTGCACATTTTATTACTTAGTGACTACACTGCACTCTTTTGCTAACTGTCATACTTTTATATTTCTTTACAGTTACTGGGAGTGGATTACTGACCTCCTGGTGGCGCAACCGCACCAGCCTATCGCCATAGGCTCTGCGGTTTGCAGAACAGACACCTGCAGCTGTAATATAAATGAAGTAATATTGGAAAACACATCTCCATAATATCAGCTAATTTAATTTCTTACATACATAATTAAATGTAACTTACTCAGTAGTGGGCCGTTGGGCATTTGCCGGGCCTCCTGGATCCAAAGGTTCAATTGGTCCTGCTTGCATCTCTTCAGCTCCACTTTCTATTCATTCCTATATATTTGCTATTACTGCATTTCTAAGTACAGCTGTCGTGGCTTAGTGGTTCAGTACCTTGACTATGGTGCATGGTATCCTGGGTTCGAACCTGGCCACTGCTTTTTATATTTTATGACTGTCTAGACAGGCTAGGGGGTGTGTCTGTGTAAAGGCAGTTTTGTTACAGCTTGCTCAACGTTGCCCGCCAGTTAGCTTGTTAGCGCAGTGCACAGCTACGCGCAAACGGGGTACGCTGGTTTATGCCTCATTTGGCTGTTAGCACGCATATTACGCTCAGCTCAGCTAGTGGCACACAGTTTCATCGTGTTAAACCATTGCTCAGCTACGGGCACTCATTTTGCACCTGTTAAACCATTGCTCAGCTACGGGCAGATGCACTCACCTTGTTAAACTGTAGCTCAGCTATAGGCACATCTCGCATTTTTTATTGTTTTGTTATCTCACATTTCTTCAAAATAAATGGACTATTTCATTACATTTTACATAAAATATGATTTTACATGTGTACATATTTGTCAGGGACTTGTTTCGTGCTTATTTTACTAAAAATAAAAATTGATGATGTTGGGGCTCAAACCATGGATGCCTGCTCTTCAGCTGATGTCTCTACCGCTACGCTATTGCTTCTTGGCTTACTTTGCTTATTTAGTTCTTATATCCTTTTCCACTGACTGCTAACTGTGGCTAAGCTATGGGCATGCCCGCGCAAACGAGCGCACTCACGGGCAAACATCTTTACGATTTAAAAAAATATATAACGTGTTCATTTATATATTTTATGTTCATAGTCTGTGGGGGCATGTGTTGTGTTGTGTTTATTCACATTTCCATAGCCTCTGTCGTGGGTGTTTACTTTGGGCACTTTTACTCTTTTGGGGGCGTGTCCACTTGCAGGGCTTGGCCTACGGACACACCCCCTATTGTCTTCCATGGACCGTGTTAGCCTTAGGTGTGATTCAGCATGCTCTCATGAATATGCAGAGCATGCTGACATCACTCCGTTTAACTGCAGCCTCTGTGTAAGAGTTATAACTCTTACATGGAGGCTTCGTGAATCCTGCCCTATGTCTAAAAAAAAATCTGGCTTGTGGCAGAATTATGCTGGGGCAAAACTAAACTGAACATTGTGTTTATAGATGCACAATAAATGCTAATCTAATCTGAAGTTAAGGATTTTCTTAATTGCTTATATGTTGTGTATGAGGAACATTTGTTATTGGTCATTAAATACATGTTTAAAATTTAACTAGAAAGTTAATGCTAGCGGGTTTTCGTTTAGTAGTATTGACACTTTCAAATAAATGACAGTTTTTATATAGGCTTATTATGCTGTCAGTGATGAGGCAGGCTTTTTAAGAGTTTAGATATAACCTGTCTTCTCCCTGAGGGGCCTGGTCTGAATTCTCAGTAAGGGCAGAGTGAGTATCTAAAACTGAATTTGACATACAACAATTTTGGGGCATGGATAAGAACACATCTATTACTTTTGAGCTGCACTGGCTGTTTTCTCTGAGTGTATGAGTGAAAAAGGACTGGGCATTCCACAGAGCACCATTAAAAAGAGAGCAGATAGGTTTATATCAGTATTTAACTAGTAGAAATATTACATGGGATTGTTTGCACTATCCTAGGATGTGACGGATTTAGTACCAGAATTTTTAATTTGTTTAGATTAACTTGACCACTTTGACTGTGATTTTTTTTTTTCTTAGAAACATGGGGGGAATTTAATAAAGCCTACATGGACATTTTTTCCATGTAGGCGTACAGGCACACTGCTTGCAGGAAACTAAGCAGGTGTGCGATCCAGTAAACAGAGCTGAGCAGAGCGCATGAGCACGTCAACATGGAAGTATCTTTGGCATGCAAATCGCATCATAAACAGGTGAATTGCATGCAAATGAAGGGAAGAAGAGTAATCCAGGAAGCAGACAGGCAGTCCTGCAGACCACGTGTTGGTGTCTGTAGTGTACACGGAAATATTTTGTGTACAGGATGTAAAACAGAAAACAGGGGCTGTAAAAGTTTAGTTAGATGTGTAGAAACAGCATAACAGACACATATATGTGCAAAACTATCCACCCTGTGTCCAAAACAATATGGAAAGTAATTTAAAATAATTTTATTTTTCTTTTAACAATCTGGGTATTTTTGCATGGTGTGCCGCAGTGCGCAAATGTGCTTTTATGAAAAATAAAAAATAGTGCTATTATTATGTGACTGTAATGCATTATAGGACCCTGCATATAATGTCTACAATGGTGGAATGGTTCTGTTGTTAAGGAGGCAAGGCCTGGAACCATGTTGTTTCCAGGTTGTGTGCATGGATCACTATGCAAATGACCTGGGCTTACTGAATAGCACAAATGGGTATCCATGTCTGCAGATCCCATCCGTGTAGGCACAGAAACATGTTGGTGTCCACAGAAGAAGTAGCTGACATCAAAGGGGGTGTCTCTGAGGACTTGTAAGCTCATTGTAGCTCAGCAGCACCTGTTTGTGCTGTGTGGCACTCTGATGAGCAGGGGTGCATGTACAGTGTTTGCTAAGCTTTGTTTATCTGCAGGACGCATGTTTCATCATATTTGAGCATGTTTGCATGGCATGCCACCATTCTGAGAATGACCTTTCATGGGGGTCTGTACAGTGAGTGCTGAGCACTGTTTACCTTCATGGCACATGTTTGTGTGGCATGGCTCAGTGCTGAGCAAGGAAGGTTGTCCAAAAAAATAATTGGCTGAGAAAGGCAATGACATCTTAACTGATGACCCCTGTTTCACCTAAACTAGGGCCATTAACAGTTCTTAATGTTGTACTTGGCAGGTGGAATGCATCCTAGGTAGCCAATCACAAAGGCTGCATTTACAGCAGAGCACTATTAAGGTTCCATACGCCCTACAATCTGATTTCACTCCAGACTCTGCACTGGTGGAGTACAGACTTGGGAGTTTTAACTGAAGGAAAGCTAGGGGCTGCTGCAGGTCTGCTACATATGTATATGCTAGATGCTGAGCTCACTGCTGCTGCTGCACACCATAGGCCAAGACTGAGAAGGAGAAGTGTGTTCAGGCCCAAGATAACCTTCCAGGAGCAACGTGAGCTGGAGATTGTAGAGTACTACAGGGTGGATAGGGACATACTACAAGAACTCACTGAATTCTGCCAACCTCAACTCAGACCCAGAGCTAACAAAGGGAAACTCATCCCAATAGAAAAAAAAGTATGTGCAGCTCTTAGGATACTAGCTACAGGTACTTTCCAAAGACAAACTGGGGACATGATGAGGGTCTCACAGGCATCAGCATCCAGGGCACTCTACCAGTTCCTGTATGCCATGCTATCACATGCCAATAAACAAATTTATGTTCCCCTTACCTCTGAGGTAAGGGCCATCAGTATGCAACACTTCAGCCATGTAGCACGCTACCCTGAGGTACTGGGTGACATAGATTGCACTCATGTACACATCACGGCACTACCTGGTGAGGAGGATAGAATCTACATCAACTGCAAAGTATCACTCTGTCAAATGCCAGGTTGTGTGCAATGCCCAAGGTATTATCATGGATGCGTATGCTGGCAGCCCTGGCAGTTATCATGACTCCCATATCTTGCACTCATTACAGCTGTACCAGATGTTTGTTAGGGGGGACATCCCGCATGTCTACTTACTAGGGATTCTGGCTACTCACTGGGGCCGTGGGTGATGACACCAATTAGAAATGCACATGAGGCAAACGCACAAACTAGGAACATCTACGGCTGCTGATGTCATGGTTTCAGTGCCTTGATATATCTGGTGGACCCCAGCAGTACTTTCCAGCCACATGTGCCCATATATTCACAGTAAGTACCATGCTACACAATATGATCCTGTGGAAACAGCTGCAGAAGGATCAGCAAAGGGAAGGGATACACTGCCCCTCCACCAGTGCCTAGGTCATGACAGCCACACCCACAGGTGGCCTTCTAGGAGGAACCCCTGTGGTTGTCCTTGTAGGCAGACATAGGCATGCCCAGTATGCCCTGGCCTTGGCCAAAAGACACTGCATAGCACATGCAGTGACAACCTAGGACCCTAGGGACTGACACCTTACTCTGACTCGTTTACATATTATAAAAATGGTGCCAGCTAGCCCACAAAACCTGTACCTAACCATGTATCGGCTGTGTACTGTGTGCATCAGAGTCAGCCCAAACTACAGGTCTATCAACCGCTGCATTCGCAAGGTAAGTCACTCACCTATTTACCACTTTTAAGGGGTATTAGAATATGGTAGCATATGTATGGACCTGCCATATGTATGCAAGGGAATATAGTGGGCTACTGGGCTACTTGGAGAGATCTAACAGCCACTTGGGACAACAGGTAATCTGTCCAAGAGTATGTAATCCATAATATGCACTAGGCTACATGGCTGAAGCATCCAATACATTATTCAAGGGAAATGACAAACAGTGGGTTCACACGACAGTCGCACAACTCTCTATGCCACCAGAGCATGGGCTGGTCTTCCCCCACCTCCATCACATCAGTGCACCCATACAACTGCTGTAACAGTTAATCTGCAATGATATATCAGCAGACCAGCCAATTTCAGGGCTGTGATATAGAACCTGGCCACACATTCTATGTTTCATGTAACGCAGGCGTGACAATGTATGTCTGTATGTTGCAGCACTACAAGTTATGTGCATATATCCACATGTACAGTAGCTACTGTGATACTGGCTGTATTGCTGACATTCTGAGTATGTGTGCACAAATGAGCATAAACTCTAACCCCCCCCAATGTTTATTGTGTGATGAATGGCACACCCCTGTCTAGCACCCTGTGTGGCTCAGTAGGTGAAGGACATTAGCATGGGTGATAGTGTTGATGGTTGGAATCTGTCAGTATCCACATCTTTTGCATGTGAGGTAGTCGTATGGTGGTGTTCCCACAGACTGTTATACCCCTCAATCTGTTAGTGTATGAAAGCTGGACAATGCCAGAGAGAATGGAGGCACCAAGGGCCAAAACTAGAGACAGACATTCAGATGCTCTGATTAACCTAGAAGGTGGCTAGTATAAAAATGGGTTGCATCACAAAAGAATATTTGAAGGATATAAAGTCCAACACTCAAATGTTTGTCTGTAGTTAGTATTATTCAATGACTGCATTATACAACATTTTACCAGAACCACCACAAATGCATGAGGAAAAGACCAGACATATGGGGTGAAATGCCAGAAATTATGAAGAAACATGTACAGTGAGAATTATTCAGACGGTCACCCTGTTTGTGGTGTTACATTATGTACCCTAGTCACATCTTAATTACAGCACATTGGCAGGGAATGCCGTGGACAATGTTAGGCAAGTGCTGTAAAAGTGCTGGAGTTTTCCCACTCAGGTTAAGATCCTGTCAATTATGTTATTACGTTAGAACAGGTGCAGCTGCCAATGTCTGTAGCACACAAAATCCCGGCCTGGAGTGTAGGTAGCTCTGGCCTAGAGTCACCTTGTAAGTACTGACAGTCCGACTGGGCATGCTCCTACACTTAGCTAACTTGAACACAATTCTGTTGCCTCTGCCTCTCAAAGACCTGCTTTGTGGAAATATGTCTGTACGTACACATGCAGCAACATTTATAGATATATATGGGGATGTATGGATTTCCTCATATGCCCTCATAATGCTGAGGTTATCTGCACTCACACATCAAAACAGTTGCCCAATGGAACCAAACCAAGGCTGCGACAGTACATAATCCACTCACCCATAGACCCCTGTGCCTGTGGAATGTCACCTTGTAGATAGACACAGGTGAGCAGATGTATTGTACAATGGTTCAACACATGCCTTAGACAGGCCCTATTGTCCCTGGCCACATGTTTGCCTCTCTAACTGTAAGCAGCCACATATGGCCATACTGCTAACTGTGCACACATGGCAGGGATAGTGATAAGTATCCCACTGCTGGGATACTAGATTCAATAACAGTATCAAGCAATATCACTCTGCAGGCCACACATGCTGTCTAACACAAGGCTACTTTGTGTATTCCACAAGTACAATGCCTGCAATCACATATGCAACAGATGTAACTCATGGTGCATGCAATAAGTACTGGGAGCTATAGTGTACAATAGTAGATAGGTAGGGGTTCAAATTTCATATCAGCCAAATGTGTGTGTGTGTGTGTGTGTGTGTGTGTGTGTGTGTGTGTGTGTGTGTGTGTGTGTGTGTGTGTGTGTGTGTGTGTGTGTGTGTGTAAATATATCCCCATCCAGACTAGCTGCTGGCCTCTAAATTGTCCACTTCTACAAGGCCTGCTGATGTCATCCACCTTAAGAGTGCTGGTTGACACTCTAATCTCAGGTAAACTCTGTGACGCATGCGATGAGTACTGTAAGCGATAGTGTGTATTAGTGGGTAGGTTGGGGTTCTAATCTCACATCAGCCACCTGTATGAGTGTGTGTGAGAATATATCCCCATGCAGCACTATGGACAAGCCTCTATGGGCTGTCACTGTGCAATGGTTATGCACTTTTTGGCCCTGTGACTAGCTATTGGCCCTAAATTGCCCTCCTATACATAATTATAACTGATGTCCGCCACCTGTCTTACCCAGACACAGGATATTTATAGATGTGTCAACTCCATCACCACACCTTCTAGATTTGTAAGTTCAGATAACCCAGGTGAAATGTAGCAGACCTTATCACAAAGTATAAATGCATGAATATGCTGACTGCCCCCATTGTCCCTGATAGACTGTTCTACACATATGCATCTATGAATTCCATGCACATATACTGCCGTACCTTGCTGACACCATATTTCTGCTGTGCTGCTATGTCATCCTGTGCTGCTGTATTGCTGCGATATGTCCATAGTGTATCCCATCAGACTCCTGGAACAGAAATATACACAGATCCATGACACAACTGTCATTCTGTAACACTACCTCCAGTCCAACATCATGCAACAAAGATACACAAAGTGTGATGTGTAGTCATGACACATGCTAGCATACAGTACCTGCTATGGCCCACAAGTGGCATGGCAAAACAATACTGCACCACACAAGTGCATGTTAAGTGATATAGACATCCTGTGCATCAGACAAATAGTAGCATTTCCCTGCATCGATTGCATGGACAGCAAGGATGTGGCACAGGTATCCTCACATGCACAGGGTGTGGTGTGGGGTGCTGGAGGTTTAGGCTGTGCTAAACAGTTGACAACAGGTGTGTGAGTCATGAGGGGTGTGGGTTAGATGGGCCATGGAGAGGTGCCATGTGTGTCTGTAGGTGACCTGCATGTGACAGGGGTGATTTAGTTTGTCCGTGTACAAAGTCAAGCCCAGTGGTAGCCCTACATGTGTGTATGTTGGACAGCTGTGGACCACAGATGGTAGAGTTGATGTTTAACCATCTCCGGCAATGAACATTGGAACTGGCTCTGCTAGGAGTAGCACTGGCATCACCATGCCCAAGGTCAGATGTGGTGCTAGTACCTGACGGTGGCTGCAAAATGCTGGGGCTGTGTCCCCTACTGGACCACCCAGGACCACATGCCTATGGCTTGCCACATTGTGGTGTGGACAGCACACTTCCCTCTGTAGTGCTGGAGGTACTGCTACTATGGGAACGTCATGTGGACTCTAAGCAGATGGTGCTGCTGATCTGCGTCCACATGTCAGATGCCCATCCCCAACCAGATGTTCCAGCACAATGTGTGATCCAAGACAGACACTGTCTCAGCCCAACATCTGTCCATTGGATCAGTGAACTGATACAGGGTGCCCCCATTGCAGTGGAGGCAATCACAGATGTCAGACTGTTCTGCATCCATAACCCTAAACATCAATCTGGTGGTTGTGTTCAGAACATGCCTGTACCTCCATGATGGCCTGAAACATGCACAGAGTGATCTGTGATGTGACATCTGCAACAGGTGATGGATGGACAGCAGTCCTCCTACAAGCACCATGGTCAATCCACCTGTGTGGGACCTTGCCAAATCTCTTGCTATGGCCATGTCTATACTCACTGACATCATAGTTGCCACACAATGTTGCTACCCTCTGACTGTCCAATATCTGTGGCCTCTGGGGACTGTATATATGTTGGCATACTGACTGTGTGTGGTGACAATGGGGGCTGAAGAGAGATGTCAACCTCTGGGACAAATTCAGCCCCTGACAACCCCACCTCTGCCTTACTATGGCTACCATCATCATCAGAGTCTGATGAGACACTGACATCAGATTGTGAGATGGACAGACTCCAACCCCCCAGTCACCTATGAAAACCAAGACAAAATCAGTACATTACTACCTACACTTTTATGTATGGTAATCCACACAGACTCATACAAATGAGGATCCACAACTGTATTACCAGTCTAAAAATCTCATTTCCACTCCCATGCACAACAGGCAACCTCACACCAATATACACAGACAATTCAAGCCCTTTGTAACATGCACTTCAGCCAAATCCAGGTAAAGTTGCCAGTACAATCTTATTGTAAGGTATGTAATATGCTACTATATATGACAGAAGTACACATAAAACCCAGTGCACCTATCTTGAGAATGATATGCCAGTACTAGTGTCACTGCCTCCGGTATGTAGCATCTCTCTTTTGTGTTTGAACAGGTATCTTGGAGCAATTGCCTCATGTATACCAGGCTGCATAGCTGCTCATAACTATAAGTGCAGATGTGTTGATGGTCATTCAAATACATACGTATGACTAACCAGTCTATGAACCATAGTTAACTGTCCCAGAATGGAACATACATATATTCTACTTTGGCTAAACACAACATTTGTATATACGGCAATATGACAGCCCTTAACTTTCATAGGATACATATGATCCATAAAAAACAGTATCACACTTACCAGGTACAGGACCATGGACTTGGGCCACACCTGACAGACCTATTTAAAAGGGAGGGAGAGGTATTGTCAGCATCACCAAATGTTGCAGCACTACAAGTTATGTGCATATATCCACATGTACAGTAGCTACTGTGATACTGGCTGTATTACTGACATTCTGAGTATGTGTGCACAAATGAGCATAAACCCTAACCCCCCCAATGCAGATAGACTGAACACCCATGTAAAGCTATGTATAGCTTGCCACAGTGACTGATATAGTATTACACTGGTGAACACAGTCGACTTACCTGGATGCTACTCTGCTGTGGACACTGTGGCACCCACCTCCAAGATTGTGTGATGGATGCCTGAGAGCTATCATGCTAGGTTCACCAGGAATTCCTCTGTGGCTGACAGTGGTTGTTCTGTCACAGATCCTCCACCAGTGGCAGCACAATTCCTGGCAACAGCAGCTACCCTTTGTCATAGAGCATTTAGCATGTCTGTGGCCAGGTGTTGGGCCTGCTCGTAGGTCCTGACATGTTGGCCAATCTGATTGACATCCCTCACAAGGTCAGCCCACAATGCTGCCCACTCCTCCCGATTATGCCTCACCCTGGGCAACAAGATCTGATGGTGCTGTCTTAGTCCATCCACTATTATGTCATTTTACGCATCTGTGAAGGGAGCATGTCTCCTGCCTTACATGGTTCTGGAAAGACAACAAAAGGGGAACACATTACAGGGCCTGATACGTGGACAACCACTATGTACAGTTCCAGCACACCCATAATGGCCTTCACTATCCACTGCTCCCTCACATATCATACCCCACAGTCTGACAACACACTACATGTGTGGATACCACCAAGACAGTAGCAAATCTGGGGTATGTCCCTGTGTGCTGTGACAGATTCTGTTGTATGTTTCAACACCCAGGACTACAGTCTACTGTGGTGTGTTATGTACGGGCAAACTCCCACTGATATGTCATATGGCCACTGCCAGACATTTAACAATGTGCTATTACAATAACTATATGGGGACAGTCCAGCAACACCAGCAGTGTGCCACAATAACAGAAAACAATGCAAATCTGCTGTAGTATATGTCCCCTGTAATCATCATATCTCTCAACTATACAGATGTTTGCAGACTGTCAGAATGTTTGCCTCACTGTTTTGGTCAGTTCCACACAAACTTGAGGATCTCTGACAAATATTTAAACACTGTCACTGTTTTTGGGCCTTGTTCCCCCATACATTATGGCTTTGTCCTGCTTTCATGCTGTAAGGGGTTGACAGGTATGTTAGGCATAGCCATCAACCAAACAGGGAGATATGTTAACAGAAATGGGGGCTTAGCCAGAGTACATCAGGGACATTCAGATACACTTTTAAAATGTTAGAACTATGTATATGAGGCAGTGACTTAATGAGGGATGTGAATTACAGTACATCTTTTGATGTTACAGGAGTGTACAGCCTTACTCATTGTCACAATGTATTATGTGTAATCCACTAGCTTTCCAACAACAACCAACCGTTGTAGGAGGGATTGACAGGGACAGAGTTGAGATGTGTTTGAAATCAAGGACAGTTAAGAGGCATGCCTGTAGGTATAGGACAGCAGAGTATCACTGACATGTCAATACCATAAATCTAAGACAGGTTTATTGTTGTAATCTCTCTTCCCCATAACTCCATCCCCCATCTGCATCCTGTTATATGGAGAAATCTATTATATACCTGGTGGAGGGCAATACTCCATTTTTGAACTTTGCTTCTGGTAATCTTTTTGGAAATATGCTCTCCTTGTGAGTTAAGTCCTGCTCCCCATAAGCATCTACTTGCCTTTTTAAGGTACTACTCATCAGCAGGTAAATGTCTCTGCACCACTTCTGTGGCTACGAATTGCTAATTGCAACCAAACCAACTAAATTGCACTATCATTGGCCAATGACATGCCACCACAGTGCAATATATAAGCTCTTTATATAGAGCTGGGCCACTTTCTTAGTTGTTAATATGGACATTATTGAGGTGTGGAGAGTATATCATTGCAGAGGGTAGGTAGCATAACTGTCAACTGCAGAGATTTATGGAGTATGTTCACAGTCTGACTTCATATGTGTGATCTGTGTCCCATAGCATTGTGATCATCTGGCAGTTCACTGGCAAACATTGCGGGATGAGGTCATTAAGGTAAGAGACACAGTTGAGTGTCAGACTTCATACCCATCAGAATATGAATGCTAATGCAATAGCTGTTAGTCAACCTACTATCTTTGTAGGGGAAAAACGTTACATATGTCCCAGTCTGTGGGCCTTAGCCCCCCTCCCCCCGCATTATATATGGCTGTGTCCCGATCCCTAGTTCTAGGTGGGGTTGGGAGGTATGGTAGGTCTGTCACAGTTACCTTTGCATACAGTTGTGTATGCCACAGGCTGAAGCTGCTGCTGCAGCCTAGCACACATAGGGGGGAGTGTGGACACTTTTGAGGACCGCAAGCTATACTTGTAACTGTGGCAGCTGTTCCAGCCCTGTCTTTATGGCAGAGCCAGTGTAAGGGTACCCTGTACAGTCCAATCAAGGCATGTGATTAAGGTGCTTCTGTTATGCAATGGTGCCAATAACAGAGTAGTAAGCAACATATAGTTAGGCTATACAGATATGTGCAGTGTGTCTATACCTGCAGGCTTCTGACTTGCAAACCTGGGTAGAAGTTCATTAACTAGCCATAACCTGCACAGATTAGGATTGCATGACTCAGTCATTACTTACTGTTTTCACAATAATGTAATTAAACTCCAACACAGAACTGGATTTTTACCCAGGACAGTGTGTGGCAAAATGTACGGCATGGAAGGCATTTATCAGACTGCATTATTGGGTCACTGCAAAAACATGTGTATTTGCAAGATATATGTGCACATATACAGGCTGTGACAAACATCTCTACACCCATCAGTATGTACATGGCTTTGTATGGCTGTATGTCTGCACCAGGGTCCTAGTCGTACATGTACTTTGCCATTGCTGCCTTATCAGGTGTCTTTCCAAAAGTTGCTGATAAAAGAGCACTTATACCTGCTATCACAGGCCTTACATACATCCATTAGTATGTCTTTGGCTGTCTATTGGTGTAATATTGCACCAGAGTCCAAGGTATATTTCCATTTTTCCCATTAGTTTTTATTTCAGTTACATGCCTAATGACTGTAAGTGGCAATCAATATGTTTTGCTGGAAACATCTGTTTTAAGTCAGATCTGTGTGGTGTGGTGGGTTAATGCACTGAGTTGCAGGTAAGAGGGGCATGGGTCTGAAACTTGGCAGAGGTTTTTCTTTTGTACATATGTCTAACAATGTCATAAACACATTTAATCATTAAAGCTCATTTAAGCTTAGCTAAGAGAAGAGGAAGGGCGCACTGCACCATGCCACTTCTCTTAGCTCCACGCAAACCCGCACTTAAAAAATATAAAGAAAAGAAAAAGGGGGAGATAGGAAAGTGGGGAAATGGGAGCAAGCAAGGGGAAAAACATAGTTAAAGGCAGTTAGGGATGTGCAGGAAGGGTGTAGGAAAGAGCCATAGCTATCCATATAATGTATGACAACAGCTGTGAATTTTGAAAGAATTTGTAAATTAATTTGGACTCTCAAACATCAGAGAGAGAAGGGTGAGGTCAAAATAACTGTGTTGTCAAGCTGATTTGACCATATTAGTGGTGTCCATTGGACATGTGTTCAACATGGAGAGCTATGTATAGGTCGACTTTTTTGGGGGGGACATATGCTCATTTTATTTTTTAAGGTGAAAGTGGAATGTAGAGGAAGGGACATAGATGTGGGGAGGTAAGTTGGGTAGAAGAGGATGCATTTGCACACGGACAAGACAGCAGACAGGAGCAGTTTGTGACACATGAGGGTAAACACCTTGGATGGGGAGGGTGTTGTGAAATCCAAGTCACACGTGCCTCCAGAAAGCAGCAGTGTGACTCAGATCACCACCCATGGGACAGTTGGCACTGCACCTTCACTGCCCTGAGGGTGGCTGTGCTGGTGGCTGAGCACCAGGGCGAGCCTGCCCCACCAGGTTAAGCAGCAGGCTCTCAATCTGGCACAGGTGGCATTCATAGCTCCAATGAATAAAACTGTATCAGTGAATGAGCATACAGCCTTGTCACAAGGTATACCTACTACAGAAGCAGCCTCTTTTCAGCATCCAGTGTCAGGCCTGGTTGTGATCCAGACTACATACAATTTGGTTGTTACCAATGGAGCAGGTGCTGTGGAACCAGAGGTTTCTATATAGTCAGTTAGTGGAGCTTCTTGTGACATTGTGGTTACTTGTGATATTTCAGCTGCTGATATATCTGCGATGGGAGCTAGGCCCAAAACAGGCACTACTTTTTTTCCAATAGTTCCCCAGCTACCCGTGCAGGTAAAGATGACAACTCCATGGAATATAAGGGAAAAGCCCATGTATTACGGGAGGAAGAGAAGGAAGCTGTCAACGGACAGCCTGTATTAAGGGGTACTGATTTAGTTGTTAATTTGTCTAATAAGACATTGACTCAGTTACAGTTACAAGTCTTAAATAAAGGTTTGTCATTTGTTCCTGCCAAATCAGCTAGATTGAGAGATGAAGTGATTAATTTAAGGCTAGTTGCAAGAACTGTTGCCCTACACATTCAATTTGGCAATACTACCTCCAGGGTACAATATCTCAAGACTAGAAAGAACAGGAAGGAAAGGAGGTGGAATGGCAATTTTATTTAAAAATACACTCAACCTTCAACCCCTACAACTCTCATTGCTAAAATTCCAAAATGCAGAAACCTTAGGCTCCATGCTAGCTATAGACAACACAGAGAATTAACAATTTATGTAGTTATATTCCTCCAGGAAATAACTCCCCAATAACTGAGGAAATCCTCCAGTGGATCTCAAACAACCTTCCACAAGAGACCATTATACTAGGTGATCTAAATATCAGTTGGTCAGCCTGTAACTCCAACAACCCCACTAATCACATTAACCTCTTTGGATTTACCCAACTTTTCCAGGAAAACACTAGAACAGATAAAAAATTCCATAAACAGTCTTGACTGGATACTAGTAAACAATCCCAAAGCTAACTACACATCTGTCTACCTTTCAGATGCCCTCAGCGACCACCACCCCATCTTTCTCCTATGGAAACGTGCCACTATTCCAAAACCCGAACATATAGACAAGAGATGAGTGCAACTTAAATCCCCAGGAACTAAACACTATACTTAAACTATGCAACTGGAAACCACTTCTTTCCCTAGGATTAGACCAAGCAGTTGACTACTTTAACAGCACATTTATCAATGTCCTTAATACAGCCATGGAGGATAATTTGTTTTTGCCCTAATTTTCCTGATGGGTGCAAAAACAAATTATCCTCCATGGCTTACCAGGGATACTAGAGCCTTATTAAAATCTAGAGTCAAAGCCTGGAAACAATGGAAAAAAGACAATTCCCCACAAAATAGGCAAACATATCAACTACTCAGGAATCAAGCCAAAAAACAGACACATCTGGACAAGCAGAACTATTTCCTAGGACTACAAAATAAACACACAAAACACCCCCAACAATTTTGGCAAGCCATCAACTCCCTCTTAAAACCTGGTAAAACAACCACCCCCTCTCCTACCCCCCAATAACAACACTGACATAGCATCTCAATTTAATCATCACTTTATAGACTCCATCCAGTCACTATATAAAAAACTATCCTCGAATAACTCCTCACTCACCACATCACAAAACCCATTCCCACTTCCACCATTAGAAAACTCCTCCGAAAACTTAAACCTACTACCCTCGCAGCTGATAATATACCTGTAAACTTCCTAAAAATAACTGCCGAATCCTTATCCTACCCCATTTCTATTCTTATCAACTGGTCTATTCAGGAATCCTATGTTCCTCAGCTCTGGAAAGTTTCTCATATCATTCCCCTCCACAAAGGTGGTAACTCCTATGACTTCTCCAGCTACTGCCCCATTGCCATCCTGTCTCCCCTTTCTAAACTTTTTGAGAAATGTATTCCCACATAAGTCATGCACTTCCTTACTACTAATAACCTTCTCTCCCTCACACAACATAGTTTTTGCCCTCACCATAGTACAACCACTGCTCTGCTCTCTTTTATACATCAGGTCAACCAGTACAGAAATGAAAATAACTTTGTTTCTGCCATATTTCTAGATCTATCAAAAGCATTTGATATGGTCTCACACCAAATGCTCTTAAATTCTCTAGCTGCCCTATCTTTTGCTCTTGCTACTATAGATTGGTTCACCAACTACCTATCCAACAGACAACAGTCAGTTCTATGGCAAGGAGTTCTATCTCCCAAACTTCCAACAACCATAAGTGTTCCTCAGGGATCAATCCTGGGTCCACTTCTTTTCTCTATCTTTACAAACATCCTTGCTACTACTACTACCCAGCAACCCTCACTCATACAGTATGCAGATGACTCAACCATTATCTGCACATCACCATGCCTTACCACCTCACAAAAACTTACCCAGGAATCCTTTAGCCCCACAGAAAAATGGATGACAAACAACCAGCTTACTCTCAACCCAAACAAGACTGAATTACTTCTGTTCGCTCCTGATAAATCCAAACCCACCCACCTCTCTTTCACCATCAACTCTATTAATGGCACTGTCATATATCCAACTAGCCATACTAAACTCCTTGGGGTAGAAATAGACCGATGTCCACATAGCCCAAACTATTAAAAAGATACACAAAAATGGGAACTCTCTATAGACATAAAAAATGCCTTACAGACAAGGCAAGAATCACCCTCGCCCAAACTCACCTTCTATCCACTCTGATGTATGCTGCACCTATCCTTACTCAAACCAGAAAAACAGATCTTACCAAATTTGAGGCATGCTATAATAACATTGCTAGGTTTGCTAACAACTCTCCCCCCTTTTTTGATTGTTGGCATGGGAAATCTAAAGACAGAATTATCTACCCATAATATGGGATACCTTACCCATTTACCTGTAGTTCCTGTGGAAAGAATATATGTAAGCATTATATGACTGTTACTGTAATATGTATTGCTACATAACAATGGATTCAAACCCTGGTCTGTGCGAGGCAAAATGTACTATTTGCAGAGCATTTAACAAACTGAGCCAGTACGGATTATTGACTGAATGATATTTGCCTACAGCTAACCTGGAACTAGACTATGACCTGGCAGTACTACTACAGTGTTGTACTAGACTACAGTGACAGTAGAACACACATGCATTTAAAACAAGCATAATGCATATAGCAGGTGTGCTATATATCAATATAAACAATGCTGGTGTACACATTTTGTTGTTAGTTTGATGAAATATTGGTGAAGTCAGCAAACAGTATCAGTTAATGGAGTCGGCTGCTTCATCCATATACCCTGATGTTTGTGGATGACAGGGCATTGTGTGAACAATACTGGCCTAGAGATAGCATTGAACGGTACTATATGAGTTAAACAAAACAATTGGCAGTCATTAGATTTGCATTCTACAGCTATTACAGTCTTATACTTGAGTGCAGCACCTTACCTTACAGCCTGAATGCATACAGCCCTACTGCAATGGTTACAACAACACAGTCCCGAGGTAAACCATTTTCCTTGGTGTTATTGGTATTGTTTCATGTTTTATTGCAGAACAGTTGGCATTATTTATTTCTTGCAATACAGTTCTAATTCTACATGTACTGCACTACAGACTTTATTGTCTATAATTTAATGCAGTTAATGGTATTGTTTCATGAATTTATTGCATAACAGTTGGCATTATTCATTTCTTGCAATACAGAGCTAATTCCACATTTATTGCATTACAGACTATATTGTATATTCTTTAATGCAGTTACTGGCATTGTTTCATGCTTTTGTTGCACAGCAGATGGCATTATTCATTTCTTGCAATACAGCTCTAATTCCACATTTATTGCACTACAGACTTTATTGTATACACTTTCATGCAGTTAATGCTTTACCCTTGCTTACTTATTTCACTACAGTTAGCATAATCCATCTGTACCCATCACATTCACAGTGCAACCTGGCCAGGCGTGCAGTGTATGACTCTACATTGTGAGCCCTCTCTTCTGCAGCTATTGGGAGAGAAGCACACCATTATGCATACTGGTTTTGCAGACATTCAGATTAGATATTGGTGAAACAGAGGTAACATTACTTACATACTTGTGGGGCATTCCCTGCCTCAGCTTCTTGGACTCAGGTGTCCAAGAGTTCCCCTTTATTCGATTCAAGTCATCATGGTGGTGACAACACTGCTCACCTGTGTGGGGTATACCATTAACACTGGCGACTTCTCTATCCAGCCAGTCCCAGGCCTCTGCCTTATACTCTGAGCCCTGGAAACCTCTGTACAGCAGCCAGTCTTCATGGGTTTTACCTAGGAGTCCAAGCATGACCTGGACTCCAGCATTCCCCAGTGCTATGCCCAAAACTGCAAACCTTCACCAACTCCAGCTATAGCACCCATCATAGGAAGAACTCCAATGGATTCTGCTGTATTCCTGCCTGTTGGGATTAATATAGGTTGTTTTCCTGCCTTTATACATCATTGGGCAACATTCAAAATGTGTTGTGCAGTTTAGCACCACAAAAACCAGTGCAGCTGAGCTGAGAAGAACTAAAACTCGCAGAACCATAGTCTTATCAGAGCTTAGCAATGCACAAACCAGCCAAGCAGAGCCAAACAGTGCATAAACATTTGCAGCCATTATCATGCTTCTGTGGCATTTAGCAGGACTTAGCAGGTCTCAGCAGACCTTAGCAGAGTGCAGCAGAGCCATATAGTAAAGTAGTCTTCAAAATTTGTATATTAAAATTAAATACTAATTTTCCTTTCATGTATTCAAGACCTGGACCTACTGCACATGAAACCATCACTCTACCCATTTAGCTACTTGGATATTAAGAAATATGTTATACCTTCAAATATACCACTGAACTACATATAAGCAGTGCTCCAAGCCATGCTTCACAAACACGCTTAGATATGCTTAAACATCACACTTAAATATTTAATGACATGCAGTTTCTATATTTAGATGTCTGGCAGGTATTTGCTGTCTTATCTGTGGGCACCACTTAGCACTGTTGCTCTCTGCGCTATGCCACGCAGATATGTTTTTTTTAATTTTTTTTTTTAAATAAATTAACAATAATAAAACACTACCACCATGCAGAGAGTCTCTTACTCCTCTATGAACACAGTTATCACTACACCACTCCCTGTTCTAATTCAATAACTGTGTTCCTCAGCTCTTCCTTGGCAACGCGCTATCATTAATATGCATGGCATGCTGCCAAGAGAGAACTGTGTACACAGACACGGTAACATTCCACGTAGGCTCTACACTGTGCGTACATGGATTATTAAATTCTGGGGATAGAGTAAATACCATCTGAAAGAGGATCCATAGATTTCCAAGTATATCTGATTTCATCCCTTATCAGGAGCAAAGGTTTTATGCCAGTGATAAGCTATGGAATATATTTTCCAAGAATGAGTTATGCTTTGGCAATATATAACTGGTATCAGCTTGTTTGAAAAGTGGAATATATCTGTATGACAGATGTATAGATATCCATGGATTGTCAATATCATCCAGGGCTGCAAAATCATGTCACTTGAGAAACATGATTCTGGATAACTACGAAGATTCCAGGGGCTTTGAGTATCCAGAAGGAAAAAATAGGCAATGACTACTTAGTGTCTGGACAAATAGTTACATGTTTTTTTTTTGAGGCATGTTTGTGAGTACAGCACCTGAAATGGAGCAATTAAAATAATGATATTAGATATGGCAGAAGCTATGACAAATTGTTCCAGTATGGCAAGTGAGGTTGTCTGGGTAAGGTTTTGGAAAAGTGGGACAAGCTAGATTAATTTAGGTCATCAAATAAAATAAAATTTGATACTTTCAGGTCATGAAATATAATAAAATTTGGTACTTTTCCATTATCGGGGCAACACTTGTAAAGAACGCTCAGATGGCACAAAATAATCACATTTTTCTAATTCAGGTATTCGTGTACTGCAGAGTTCCGGCTGCTTTGATCATGTAATGTCTCACACAACACTAGTTTTGTGGAGTTAACAACTATAAACATTTTTCAGAAATAAATAAATGTTTGGGATTACCCCGGGTGACTCAGCGTAACATGTGCAGAGAACTATCTGGTCTTACCTTGACGGAAACATCGGGCCAACACAAGACTTGTGAGTTTCATAGAGGGAAAACATGGGAATCTGCAAGTCTTTAGAGGTACTGGCTCACCTTTTTTAAATGAAAATCATCTCCACCCTCTTTTAAATTGCAAGTA
This sequence comes from Protopterus annectens, assembly GCF_019279795.1. Lineage (NCBI taxonomy): Eukaryota > Metazoa > Chordata > Ceratodontiformes > Protopteridae > Protopterus > Protopterus annectens. Next base: position 1,444,734,691 of record NC_056725.1, on the reverse strand, counting down.
ACCATCAATGGCAGACAAAATGTGCAAAGATTTAAAAAGTAATTTTAAATTACTTGTATTATATTTAGCAGTACCATAGCGACACGGTCTGTTGGTGGTGACGTATAACTGTCAACTGTCTCTGACTGTCTCAAATGTTAGCTCTGCCCTCTGAATCCCTACTACCTAAAACTGGTGAGTTTTGTAGAAAAAAGTAGTGAATTACACTTAATACTCTTGTATGGCAGTAATAGTCTTATTATAAGGAAGAGCACAGACAGGAGTGAGGGAGGTTGGAGAAGAGGTGACAGAACACTGAAAAAAGAGAAGGAATGAGCAAATAGTGTGGATTAGTTTCAACACCGGAGATATTACTTTAAGCAAACAGACTAAGTTAAAAATGAAATTATGCTAGACAAGATGCGATTGTACCAAATGTTAAGTTGGAAATTGCTAACTGCCTAAGTAACTAAGGCAGGTGAACAGGATAATCTTTCAATGCATGGTTAAGACTGTGGTTGAAATGGTATGAGACATCTGGTAAGGCTTCCTTTCTCTAAGGAATAATCATGTTCTCTTTAGTGTTTTTATACTACTGCAACTAAAGACTTTGTAGGAGACATACCCCCGGATTCACTAATCCTCCGTGTAAGACTTAATAAGTCTTACTCGGAGGCTGCAGTTGAATGGTCTGACATCAGCGTGCCATGAATATGCATGAGGGCACGCTGACTGAACCGTAAGTCTTACACGGACCATGTAAGAAAGCAGGGGGCATGTCCGACTGCCGAGCAGTCGAAATGTCCACGCCCCTGCAAGTGTTTGAAAACTAAACAAAGCACACACACAAAAGCGAGTCCACTCAAATGTCCCTGCACCCAACACCACACTCCCTGATATTGTAAACCCCTATCACAGCTCTAAAATGCAAAACATTAAATATATTTTTTTAAATACCCAAAATAGCTGCCCGTATTTGCACGTGTGTGCGCGGGTGTGCCCATTGCATAGCTAGAGTTAGCAATTCTGACATGGAAGAGCATAAGAAAGAATATTTATGCCAATCACACCTAATTGCAATAGCGTAATGGTAGAGTGTTTGTACAAAGAAAAAGCATTCATGGTTCAAGTCCCACCACTCCCCTTTGTATTTATTTTTTAAATCAGTATATGAAATAATACCTGACAAATATGTTTAAACATTACCAAAAAGCAGTGAAATGGCCAATGTATCAGTGAACAAAATAAATATTTTAAAGGATCCTGATATAAAATTGCCTGCAGTTAAGCAGCGCTTCACCCAGCGCACTAGAGTTACCTGTAATTTAATAGCGTTTTACCTAGCGCAATAGAGTTGCCCATTGTTCAATGGCGCTTTACCCAGCGCAATGTGTTTACACGGACGTGTGCACCGCGCCAACCAGGGCACCGTAGGGCACCGAGGAGCAACATAGAGCAAAGTTGCTTAAATGCAGCCACACCCCATAGCCTGTCTGGATAGTATAAAAATAAAATGAATGACAAGATTCGAACCCAGGACTCTGTGCATCAGAAGAAAAGTACAGGACCACGAAGCCATGACAACGTAGGGGAAACAGCCACTATTAACATTCATATACTTACAAATGGTAGTTTAACCATTACTAAGCAGGTCTGCAGTCAGCCGAGAATTTTACAAAATGGCCATTCACAAGAAAGTGCTGGAAATGCGGCATATTTAAGCCCCACAGGTGGGAATACACACCATAACTGATTGTAGCTCACATCTGCAGTTAGAATGTCTGGTGTCGGAGAGGGAACACGCTTCCAAATACAACGTTGGGGCATCAAGGAGTCCAAATACATGGTTTGGCTCCTTGTCCATCGTCACGAGTCAAGACTCCTGCAGGGCAGTTCCAAGGGAAGGAGTACAAGGCAGAGGCTTGGAACTGGTTAGCTTGTGACCTCACCAGTGTCACAGGCGTTCCTCGGACTGGTGAGCAGGTCCGTCACCACCATGCAGACCTGAAGAGATGAAAGCAGGACCGCCTGAACCAATGGATACAGGAGGCCCATGGGATGTGGGATGCCTCACAACTGAGTATGTAGCTATGGAATGCAGTATGTAAGAATTGATAATGGAGTATGTATAACAGATAGGTATGTCTCAATATCCCTTCATTTACTTTACAGCTGCAGGTGACCGTGCTATGAATCAGCAAGCCTATGCTGATAGGCTGCTAAGGCTGCGCCACCAGGCAGGTTAGTGATTATTCTGCATATATTGTTATATAAAATATGGGAGAGAGCATGAAAGAAAGTGTTGTAGTCCAATAATACAGCCATAAAATTGCCTGAATAAGTCCTCTGCATGTACTGTCAGATTTAATCATCAGAGAGGCAGAAAAAGAATGTAGAAACCCATTAAGAAAGGTAACATATGTCTGGAATAATATCTCTGCAGGCACTGTTATATAAAATAAGTGAGTGAGCCTGAAAAAAGATTTTTCTAACCTATTAATAAAGGTATTATATGTCTTGAACATGTCTGCTATATACACCGTTAAAACAAATAAAGGAGTGAGCCTGTGGAAAAGTGTGTAATGTCATTAATAAAGGTCTAAAACCCAGAGTGTGTCTGTGTCACAGAGTCTGAAATGTTGTTGTACCCTTGCAGTATACAAACAGTACTGTTTGAAAAGGTACTGGCAACCCAGAGTTGCGGAGTCCCATATAAAGTGGGCGATGGAAGTACTAGTAGATGTGAAACATATATACAGTCCACAACAGGCAGTTACTGGCTGGCATGAATACGTAAACCTGGCACACATGTAGCATGTTATTTTTTCCCAAGGAATGTGAGTGTGTGTCAAGAAATGCAGGGTTCTGTACAAATCGAAGTGAAAATGTCATGTGAAAACATGCCAGATATGTAGATAAAGAAATATAAATGCAATCAAGAAATATGTAGCAGTAACATCTGATCCCTGGACAGTTAGTATGTCAGATATAGGTCAGGCATATATTGAACTAGCCAAACCCAGTTAACAACCGAATGTATGGTGGCAAGTGTAATAATACAGGTAGGGGATATACACTTGCAGTCACTAGGAATGTAGTGTAGACTAAAAGGTCATTATAAGATGTTAACCAAGGTTTTTTATACACCCTACTGTATGTGCATAAACCATGCAATTCCACACCTCAATGGGTATGTGTAATCTTAAATATTTGTTGGGACATATGTCCTATTGTTCTATAAATATTTGCATTCACGTTGATGCATGTACCCTGTTTAAACACCACGATCATGGTGGCCTATTGCTACCAAACATCCCTGCATGCTGTTGGAATAACCAATGTGGTTCAATATATGCATGTGTTATGCTTGCTGTTCAACTGTTGTACCCTTGGTGTGTTGGGTTGATGGGAATATTATTGCATGCTGTTACAACTAGTCTGGAATGCTGTTTTGCTTATGTTGTAATTAAACACACCTAATCACAGAACATATGAGAATGCTGCTCCCAGCGGACCCACCTGTCCCTCCTTAGCCAGCGAGTGCACCTGGCACCAGCAGGTCCGGTGCCCAGCCCAGGCTCCCCTCCTTCATTGGTCCTGTGCCACCTTTGGGTGGAAGCGCTGCAGGGGATGGTGCTCGTCCCCCCATGCAAGCGTGGGCGGAGAAGGGCCACCTATCACCCTTCAAAGGGTCTGGGCTGTGGTGCATAGGGAGATCCAGCATTCAGTCACTGATCCCTTATGCCAGATTGAGGCAAGAGTGGCACATCTCACGGGTGAGTCTGCCCGTCTATGCAGATCCCAGCACAGCCACCCTTGGGGCTGTAAAGGTTCAGTGGTGACTGCCCATGGGTGGGGATCTCAGTTCCACTGTTACCATCTGTGGGCTCATGGGCTTGCGATTTCCAAACATCCGACCCTGTCAATTGTGTCACCCACCCCATGTGTCATACACCACACCTGTATGCATCTTGTCTGTCTTGTCTGTTTACCTTCCCAACCTCCCCGAACATACCTACTTCCTCTACCTCATTTCCCACTCTCACCTGAAAAAAAAGGGCAATCTGTACCCACAAAAAAATGACACCCCATACATAGCTGCCCATTTTGCACACATGTCCATCGGACAAACATGTAAGCTGATAATTAGAATTGGCAGAACAACATACTTTGTTGTCCTCTCCCCTCTCCCAGGGGTGGAAGGTTTCAAATTTCACTCCAAATTCATTGCATATGCACAGCTGTTGCTGTTAAAGAAATGGGCAGCTATGGACCTTCCCTACACCCATCCAGCACATCCCGAGCTTATTTACCTACTGTGTGTCCCTCTTTGTGCCCCCCTTTTCACCACTTTCCTATCTCCCTATTTTCTTTTCTTTAAAATAAATTATTGCGGAGGTTAGCGGGAGTAAGCACTTTTAAAGAGTAGTTAGCGGGTTTGCACCAGTGTTCGCATTTGTGCGCTTAGCTAAGCATCGCTAAGCATCGTGCAAACCCACGCAATCCTGCTTACAACTGCTTAAAACTGCCTTAGTCACTTTATGGCAGGGCCCTTGTACTGCTCAGGAGCAAAATAAAATCTCCCTGTCAGTCTCGAACCCCAGACCTTGGACTCACAAGACTGCAGGAAATACCACAAAGCCACAGCGAATATACAATTATGTGGTGCTGAAAGAAATATATCATGCATTACAATGAGTGAATGTAAAGGGTGAATAGGAATGGCATAACAAAAATCTTGTTCGGTGGCCCTTATCCAGCAAGTGTTGTGGAATTGCATGACATAACTGTGAAAAGAGAACTAGCCATGCTAGTAGGGAATAATGTTACAGAAGCACCTTATAAACCCCAGAAAGTATCAGAGCAGGATAAACACTGGCATATTTGAATAGGTCAGACTTTTCAAATGTGACTGATTTACAGGGATGTCCCTGATTTGCAAACAAATGTTAGCTGTGCCCCTCTGACTCTCTGTGAAATGTAATAACAGTAGGCAGAAAGGTGGGGAATCTCACTTAATGAAAAATGTCAATAAGTGAGAGTAGACACTGCTTGCGCATCAGAAAAGGTGTAGTAATACATATGCTCCAAATCCCCCAAAGTCTCAACAGCAAAATATCTGAAATATATCACCGGTGTATCCCACTTATATGTACCTTTCCTTGAGGCTGTTCAAATATTTACCTGAGAGTATCTGAGTACTGGAAGTGTCAGAAACACTCAGGCATACCAGCTTGTCTGCTGTTACACACTCAGCAAGTAGCTGTAGAATGAATTCCACAGCCTGCCCGTATGTAGGAGTACACCACAGAAATATCAAAGGATGTAGCCATGTACTGCTAGCAACCACCTGTGACAATGCCATTGTTCAGGTGCTGAAAAGACTGGTGTGGTGCACAGTCAAAGGATACTAGGCTAACCTCTGTCTACCATCTGGATATGTCCACAGGTGGGAGCTACTGAGACAGACTACTAGCCTTTATAGACTAACATGTACACATCAACTCTGCATGTTCAGCAAGATAAACAGCACATGATAATAAATAATGCTCTCTGCTGTTCTGCACGCCTACCCAAAAGTACCACATACCTGTGTAGTCAGGCACACCCACGGGTGTAGGTAGGCATACACAGTACTGAAATATGTTCAGTTGTCCTGAGCAGACTGTGCTAATGTCAACATAAACAAACCACAAACTTTTCAGAAGTGAGTAACGTGCTAATGACAGTATAGCAGTTCACAAACAGTGCATATGCCTGATATTCATAATTGGTAGTACAACATACTTAGTTGTCCTCACCCCTCTCTCAGGGGTGGAAGGTTTCAAATTTCACTCCTAATGTATTGCATATGCACAGCTGTTGCTGATAAAGAAACAGGCAGCTATGGACCTGCCCCACACCCATCCTGTACATCCCGAGCTGGTTTGCCTACTGTCTTCACCTCTTTGTGCACCCTTTATCACCACATTCCTATCTCCCCATTTACTTTTCTGTGAAAGAAATGAGTGTGGGGGTTAGCGAGAGTAAGCACTTGTAAACAGTAGTAAGCGGGTTTGCACCAGTGTGCGCATGTGCGCTTAGCTAAGTGTCGCTAAGCGTCATGTAAACCCACGCAAACCCGCTTACAACTGCTTAAAATTGCCTTAGTCACTGTGTATGACAGGGCCCTTGTACTGCTCAGTAGCAAAATAAAATACCCTTGTCAGTCTCGAACCCCACACCTTGGACTCACCAGTCTGCATGAAGTACCACTAAGCCACAGCAGATATACAATAACTTGGTGCTGTAAGAAATATATCATGCATTACAATGTGTGAATGTAAAGGGAAAATAGGAAAGCCATAGGAACACATTGCAATAACTACAGCTGTATGCCAGTTAATTCTCTAATTCGCAAAGAAAGTACATACTCCCATGTATCCAGTGTTAGCATTAGGAGGTGTGAGTAAACCTACACACTGAGAAGAGTGTACTGGAAGAAGCAACAGTCAGGTTTCAGTACAACATGCATTTCACTGGCTACAACCCAGCTTCAGATATGAGACATATACCAACCTTCTGACTGAGATAACAGTGTCCACAGCAAACAAGCATGGTCCCCACCTTGCACAACTGAAAGGGCTACGCCTACCTAACCTAGCATTTTATAGCAGTGTCCTGCAATCACAGTGAGTACTGCAATTACCACACAGCAGGCTACATGAAATTACTAAATGGTAGGCACCAATTGGTGCAGAGGCCATCACATGCACATGTGCAGATACCTAGAAAAGCAGCCTGCACTTGCTGTCCACACATGCAATAATATCATTGCACCAACTGAGAGAGAGTGAGAGAGACAGACAGACAGAGACCGACAGACAGATGGAGACAAACAGGCTGTAAGAGACAAACACTGAAAAGAAAGACCAACACACAGAGGAAACCAAAACCAAAAAAAAAAGCAACAGCTACAACAGACGGAGGTGAGGAATACAAAGGTAATGTATGTAACAGATATGTATTTGCAGGCATCCAAATGATATGTCTGAAGGGTACTCTACATACTGTGAACCATCCATATGTGGCAGCAGTCCATATCTATATGTATATGCACATGTGCATAGGGCAAGGGACATACTGCAACTGTTAGTGAAGGCTGGGCATATATATGTTGTTGTAGGTTGCTATGTTCAGAAATGTATGTAGGTTGTAGTGTGTGGAATTGCAGACAGCAAGCAGTGCCAGTATATATCATGTGGTGGTTAAACGCTGTGGGACTGAGCTACAGGCAGTGAGACCTGTTACAGCTATATGGCCTGAGGACAGGAAAATGCATTCTGCACAACACTGTGCAATATTATTACATAACCGTATGTCTCACAACTGTTGCATAAGTGACATGCCCACCATGAAGGGTGAGCAGTATATGTGCCTATATGTGCATCTATATGTACAGCAATGGATGTATACGTGTATGTGTATATATATATATATATATATATATATATATATATATATATATATATATATATGTATACATATATATATATGTGTGTGTGTATGTATATATATATATATATATATATATATATATATATATATATATATATATATATATATATATATTGATATATCGATATAGATATATATACATATATAGATATATAGATATGGATATATATAGATATATAGATATATACATATATAGATATATATAGATATATATATATGGATATATATATATATAGATATATATAGATATATATAGATATATATGGATATGTATAGATATGTATAGATATGTATTTATATGTATTGATATGTACAGCTATGTATAGATATATATATATATATATATATATATATATATATATATATATATATATATATATATATATATATTTATAGGGAGAGAGATAGAGGTAACACGGGGTCATACATACTGCAACAGGTGCCTGCTGACCAAGGCATGGACTGAACACCAGTGTTGGTACTGCAGTGCCATACCCCATTCCAAAACACTTTACTCAGTAACTACCACATAGGTGGTAGCCTGCCTAACACTGAAGGAGTCAGAAGGGAACATGGGACACAGGTGGACAGTAGCCTCCCCTTTGATAATCACACTGCCACACTAGTCTTGTAATCTGTCTACATGGTACGTGTCATCACAAAAGGTGTGTCATCTAGGGAAATATAGGCAGTGTTCCCCTCTACTCATCACAATGCCCCATGTGGTATGTACCTCACATGACAACTACAGCAAGTGGAAAGGCCACAGACATACCTCACAAAGATTAATACTGCCATCAAACACATGCCCTATGCAGACTGACTCACAAAACCACAGCTAGAGTGTGTTGCATACCGCCCACCCAGAGGTTACCTCTGCCGGACATACAGAGGTATGTCACACCCATAGCAGTTGGCCAACCACCATGTCAACACCTCACAATCCCTCTGGGCTACATGACCTAGGGCCCTAATCCTCGCCACCTCACTAAACAGCACATGCTGGAGATGCAGGTTCCTATCCACAAATATGCCATACTCTGGACTATACCACCCAGCATTAACAAAAAAGGCTCCTCATTAGCAGATGTCATACATACCCCTGATGATTGTTTGGGAGATAGGTAATATGCCCTTTGAGTCACCTCTGTGTATTCAGTTGACAGGAGCATGTGAAATGACATTACATGTGTGCCAAAGGCCGGGGTAGCATATGGCTAGGCTGCTCTAGGCCCTAGGGCCAATAGCGTATTACCTACCTATGACACAATGCACACACACATGTACTCAGTGCAATACCTGCTATGTGAGGTGGAATGAGTGTGACAGTGAATGTGTGCAAGGTCTGTAAAGGTGTAATAGCTTAATGTGAGGTTGTTTCTGTCATGGTAGTTTGTGTCCTAGGTGTGAGGCCAGAGTAAGATGTGTCAGTTATTGGGATGCAGACATAGTAGGATGGCATATGTTGTGACGTAGTTCCTTGTGTATGACTGTGGTGTCCCACTGTAGGCTGAAGCAATACATGTATGCTCAGTAAGTGGTACTGCTGGTGAATCCAGCTCACATATGAACTGTTGTACTACCTGAAGCTGTAGCCTAAACAGCACAGTATGGTGTATGTTCACATTCCCTGGTAACACTGTCTTGTGTGTTTCCTGTAGTCTGCACAGATTACATACCTCAGGCATAGGTATCTGTAAGTAGGGGCACACAGTACTGTAAGGTACATAGGTAATGCTCATCTGTGTCGGCATACATTTGTGTGTTGTATGTATGTCTGATGTGTGTGTAATGATGCATGTACCATGCCTACAATCACATGTGTGTTACATGGTATGTGTGTGTACCTAGCAACATGTATACTCTGTTACAGCAGTATGCCAGCTATATTAACAACCGTGCATATATGTTAGGTAGGGGTATGGCATCAGCGACTAGGGTGGTTTACTGGTAATACTGTAAATGTACTTTACATTCATTGCATTGGATGACATATTTCTTTATGCATTAGCTTGATATATACCCCCGTGGCGAAGTTGTGCATTGTATCCCAAACAGTGTGCCGAGTACTGGTATATACAGGTTTGTTATATGGAGTGTGGCAGGCACTGTCAGCCAGTTGTGGGCTGAGCACTGATATGTGGTATTGAACGTGTGTATCCTCAGACAGACAAACAGATGCTATATATGGCAGTTAAGTGATATCTGTACTTAATAATGTTAAGTTTGCCACATGACTTGCTCACCCATATTGTTTAATTGTCTTCCTGGGCTATGGCTCATCAATGTAATCTGTCCTATACAGCTGCGGAGGAACAGGAAATACATAACCTGGTGCAGCACTATACACTGCTGTTTTCCAGGGCCAGCCAGCACCAGCATGAGCGTACTGCACTGTGGCAAGATTTTGTTCGTCGGATAAATGACATAGGCATGCATAACCGGACATATGAGCAGGTACTCCATCACTGCAGTGATTTAATTAGACATGTCCGGCAGCGTACGTCTGATATCCATAGACAACAGCTTGCCACAGGTGGTGGGACGGCCATACATCCCTCCTCACCAGAGTGGAGGAGCTGCTCCTAATCGTGGTGGCTCCTGGCCTACAGCAGCAACAGCATCACACGTGTCATCATGGAGGCCGGAGCCACCCAGTATGATGACATGGAGCATGCAGGTAATATGCCCTAGCTGTAGACTACTGTTACCTGTATTGTTAGAATATGCATATGTGAGATGTGTACTGTGTGTTCAGCAGTTGTGCTGCCTATTGTGTGCAATACTGATATTTGGAAAAGTATCTGTACACCTGTGACTGTTGACTGTTGTTTTACTGTAGTTTAGCACACTCACAGTAGCAATGCCACAGTTGTGGCCACTGACAAACTGTGTCATATTCTTGTAGGTCCCTCTGGTGTAACAGCAGGGCAGACGATACATGCTGGTGAGTGTGTTAACACTTTAATATTGGTAATGACATGTGCATGTCATAGGTGAGGTGTAGGCCATGTACACGTAACACACCTACGCATAATGCATGCTGTGCATGTTTGCTGTGAGACATTAAACATCACAGTAAAGTCACTAGCTGCCTCAATCACATGCAATGCACAGAGCAGCAGACTAATTTGTGGCAACACTGTACTGCACATTGGATATGCATAGTTGTTACAGCTGTACACAACAGAACATGTTTAGCATATGCAGGACATGAAAACATGCTACATTTGGCAGTACCACACACCTGCTGTAAGGTCACACTTCAGTATCCCACATGTCATGCACACACACATGATGTACCTCAAGGGTAGAGGCCTATCATGGGGCTGTGCAACACTCTTCAACACATAACACAGTCATGTTAGGCAATGTTCCCTCTCGGGCACCTCACACACCCATGTACAAAGTGGCTGTGTAATTGTGAACGTAGCCACGTCACTGCAGTTCAGGTACAGCATGCTAGGCATTGGTCTTCAACACATTAGTAGCTGTGAGTGACCACAAGATGCATGATGATGATGGCACAGGATACTACACCCCATCCAGTTACAGTGACCACAGTACTATTCATAGCAGTCATTGCTGTGCACCTCAATGTTGTGTGTGTGCAAACATATGCAACTATACACAATATGCATAGCATGTTGTGTGCATGCTTACATATGCCAGTATACACAATATGCACAGTAGTCACCATCCGAACAAAGTGTCACATATATGTCCTGGAATGCTAGTGGGTGTATAGGTCACATGACACACATTGGGCATGTGTGGTGTTTAATGTTGCAGTCATGTAGCATGCCATGCCATGGCTGGCACTGACATATCTGCAATATGTCCCACACTCACCATAACCACTGTACACTGGCCATGCCGAGCATTGGGATTCCTTCACGTCAACATGCACCACTCATCCCATGTGTGTACATAGCATGCATATGCTACACCTGTGCCCACTATTATCTGCTATGGACACAGACACTGTACTCAGACATGGAAATCTATGTGTCACACAGATAACACATGCAGCCATGGCATGTATACCTGGGAGTGATGGTGCACAGGGCATTGCAGAGCTGATAACACTTGCACAGCAATTTTGTGTCCAGTTACACATTGTGTTCAGGGTGTATCCAATCACTGAACAACTACACAGTTGCATCAAAGCAATGTACACTGCCATGAAATAGGGGTGCCTACACTTGCACTGCATGGTCTTGTGCAACACATATTCTGCATGCTGACACGTGTGGTGACTGCCTTGTGATACTGGCACCCACCTTCACCAACTATAGAGTATGTGTTGGATTGCTGGTGTGTGTGTGTGTGTGTGTGTGTGTGTGTGTGTGTGTGTGTGTGTGTGTGTGTGTGTGTGTGTGTGTGTGTGTGTGTGTGTATGTGCTGTAGTGCATGTGTGCATGTGTTCATGTGTGCATGTGTTCATGTGTTCATGTGCATGTGTGCATGTGTGCATATGTGCATGCATCATGTGCAGACTGTAAAGTGTGTTTCCTGTCTTCCTCTCACAGGTGCTGAGTTAGGGGTGGCCAAAAGCAGCAGGGAACCTGAAGCCACTGCAATGAATAGTGGTGATGATGAGACATGTATTCTGGCACAGGAAGGTTTGACAGGGTTTGTCATTGGTCCGCCAATTGACAGTACACAGCGTTTAACCCCATCTATGCGCACACTCATACTGTCAATACATCCCTCATCACCAATGGCCATAGGCGAGGGACAGCATACAGTTAGCATTGACCAGGAGAGTGTGGTACCCATGGCACTTGCATCCCCTCACAGCAGCCATAGCCAGATTCCTGGAATGGTACCACATAGGCGGAGGTTCAGGGGTTCTCAGGGGAGCACCGCTGGTCGTATTGCCCCTGGCAGACGTGCCCTCACAGGTCTTATAACATCCAATATGTTCTGGGCTGTAATGCAGGCTCAGGCACATATGGAACGGTACACCAGGCAGGAACTTAGGGCGCAGAGGTACCATTACACCGCTATCAATGACACCATCCATGACCTTGCCAGTGCCATCCAGAATTACACTGAGGTCATTGATAGACATTGGGGGGAGACAGTAGATGCCCTCCACAATATGTCTTCCATAAGCCAGGACCGTGCCGGATGGTTGCGAATTCGACGTGGATGCATGCCAGCAACAGCAACAGCTGGCAGTGGTCGCGGATGGCCCACAGTTCACAGCTGCTCCCGTAGTGGCAGTTCCAGCCCCAGTCATGCTGGCTGGCCTGTCCATTGACTGTCCCAGTAGACCACGTGCACGTGGCTCTGGCCAGTCCTAGCAGGGGCATGGGTCCAGTCATCATACCTCTGCCTTTGATAACAGTACCCAGTCAGGGTTGGTACCCGATACTGTCTGTAGCACCCCTGCCAGGCACAGATACTATGTCCGTGGCTGGAGACAGTGATCTGTACAGCTTAGCAGGCACAGTCTGTGGCTGCCTCCCAAACTACCGTATATGGCAGCCACATAGTGGAGCTGTGTGCATGCAGACACACACACATTAACCAAACAACTAGGGCTCACACATACACACACACATTACATCAACATTGGCCCATGCTGTACTGTTGTCCCACACACACACACACACACACACACACACACACACACACACACACACACACACACACACACATGTTGATCGGATGGGTCAATGTCAGGCTCTGGCAAACAACAACACACCCTGTGCATATGATGATACCTGTGTCGCCTCCTGTCATCTGTAACATTGATGCAGGAACAGGCAAGCATGGTGCTGAGGCACAGGGTGACATTATAGCAGTGTAGCAATATTATCAAGTTGTCAACAGGAAAGTGCAATGACATCCTTGTAGGTATGTCAGAGCAGGCATTATGCATCAAAGCTCTGATTGTCAATGTAGCATTGTTTATACCACTGTTAGGTCTGAGTATGTATTGTCCACCCATGTGCCACATGGCTGAAGTGTAATGTGTTGCCAGCATGTGTTAGTGAGTGGACAGTACGTGTGTGATGTGTGCAGTACAGATTAGCAAGTGTACATCTGTGAACATGGTGGGTGCACACTGTCTGCATGTACCTGCATGGTGGACACATGGGATGTGTGGCATACCCCGTTGTACACATTGTTAACATCTCATATTAACTTTCAATGGCCAGTATGCATTCTACTACAGTTATGTACTAACATGGGTCCACATGTGTGTATGACATGGGTTGACACTATGCTGTGGGTGATACTGTTAATATCTGTCAATGATTTGCGGTCTGGTAGTATACACAACCGCAACAGCATGACTATAAGCAATCATTGGATGACGTCCTGACAAATGATACACAGTTGTAGTGAACTCAGTAACAGTTGGATCCTTCCGGTACTATACTCTAACACTAACCAGTGGTATTGACCGCCACCCATTCCTGGGACCACACCTGTTTGGCATATAGCCCCCTTAGGTACATGCAAACACACTGGAAATGCATGCATTGGCCTACAATGTATTCCCTGGATGGGACGCATATCCTACACAAGGGTATCATACAGACATATACCTGTTGTCTGATACATGCTGTATAGCAGTAAGCCGGCTATGGCATAGTCATCCACATTTACTATACATACTATCCCGTCAGTACCACATTGATGGTAGACCTCAACATGTATGTTGGGTACCAATGTGTACATACAGCCTCGTGTTATGTCATGTGTCCCTTGGTATCCACATATCCATAGGTAGTTTGGAGTCCCTCGGTGTATCACATAAGACATTAGAGGCCTGAATGCATATCCACAAGGCAGTTGTACACCTATACAGACTGTCCATTATTGCCAGTCATTGTTGTGTATGAACATGTCTGACATATACCCCAGGCATATACCCTCACTCACACTACTCTTTAGTAACTGTCATGGGTGTGTGTGGCACAGATGATCTTGGCTACAGATCACAACAGTGGATGGCCTTGTCACATACATATGTGACCTACGATCTGAGAAGCAGCGGCACAACCTGTCAATGGAAACAGATGTATTCATGTAGTATGCAGGCTACACACCTATGTACTGATTGAGGTGACATGTACACATATATATTTGCCACACAGATACCTGATGTGTAAAATGCACTTACTGTTTTAATCATTATATGTCCTACCATAGTAAAACCAAAACCCACACCGCATTGACCAACAGTGACACACACACTGTCAGTGTTTGCAGGATTCAAACCCCTACCTAACTATATTAGGACACTAGTGAGAGACACATTAACATGGTGCTCCATTTGCTTTACTGGCTGGTTTCCCTTCTCTGTCTGTATTTGTAGGATGGTGACATCATCAGACTTTCCAAACAGGAATGCACCTCTTTTAGTGAATTTTCCCAGTCTCCAAAAAGGGCACTCTTCTCAAAGGAAACTGCACACATACAAACACCCCCACACACACACAGTCAGTGTTTGCAGGATTCAAACCCCTACCTAACTATGTTATGATACTCGAGAGAGACACATTAACATGGCACACTATTTGCTTTACTGGCTGGTTATCCTTCTCCTGCTGTATTTATAGGATGGTGACATTATCAGACTGGACATGGTGATGTGTGTACACTTTGTTTTATGCCATTCCAGGAATGGTCCATGTGGGCCAGCAGGTGTCAACAGCTTGAACAGGACCTCATAATCCTTACCTTGTGTGATCTATCTGTGGACACATTGACATTCCTTCATATGTCAACACATATTTATGCACAGCTTGTTGGTTTTGCGGATACTACATGTGTCTGGGATGTTGATAAAGGGCAATTCAAAGTCTATGTGAGACATGTGTAGCTGTGTTCAGTGATGTATGTCCTGGGTGGCTGCCTTGCAAACAGTCTAGCATGTTTGGGAACCATGATCCGCACATGAACATACCACAGTTGGTAGGGTTGTGTGTATGTCAGCTTCCAATAGCTCTGTTTATGACTTCAACCATGATGGACTCCATGACCTTGCAGATCAGACTTCATAGGCGTACTGGACTATACTTCCCATGGTGTGTTGTGCACCAACACTTGTGGGGAGTGCCATATGTTGCTGTAACACATTCAACGGTTCCACATCCTGTGTAGAGGGTGAGGATCAGCTGACTGTTCAGGTGCAGGATCTGTTTGTTCTGTAGTTTATACATGACACATATTGGGAATCAATGTATTCCACTTGCTGCCATGCTTTTGGAGTTGGGGGTAGCTGCTCATCCATTCTACATGTGATATCTCATGGTATGATGATATGGACTATCGTCAGTGGGAGGTGGGTATGTATATATGGGCCTGTCTGTCAGGATGTCGGCATTGTCAGTCAGGTACAGTTGGCCCTGACTCAGGACATATATGGGTGTACATTGCTATTTATGACATAGCTGAAGGTGGTGTCATGATTCAGTCTGGACTCCTTCTCAGCTACTCTTTACAAAACACCAATGAATCTGAGCTCTAATCCCTGTTATACTCTTTTACACACTTAACACCCTACTGATCTTTTGTGATCAGGCTACAGAGTATGTCATCATAATATACTGGCATGTCCAGGGGTCGGTTTTGTGTGTACTCTCCAGTCCAGCTGGTGAATATTGTGATGTTGACACAATGTCACATCTGCCTCATGTACACTGACAACCCTCTCCTCTTCCCGACAAACTCAGATATATGTGTGAGATGCACCTATACAGACATACAGGGTGCTGAACTCTCTCGACCCATGACTGGCACAGTCTATCAGGTGGTGAAGTTAACCACACACACCACATATCAGTCTCACATATCCTCTAGCAACACCACTCAAACCACATTATCACACATAGACATACTCGGATGTTGCAAATGAACTCTGCCTAAGCAGCAGAGACCTCCAAAGCAGACACACACAAAACTGCTACCCCACTACAATACCCACATATCACATAGTTCACAATGTTAGTGTGCCACACAGTCACTGCCCTTCAGGCTAAACAACACACCTAATACACTTGTAATAGGCGACACTTATTGTCAGACATACTGACGTACCACTCACTAGCCCAAACAAGGAAATAGTCACTTTGGACTGTCTGTCGGGTGCCAGGATCTGCCACATAACCCATGCAGTCAGGTCACTCCAAAGCAAGTACAGGACTGGCACCATCATTGTCCATGCTGGTGCATAAAACCTCAGACATTACTCCCTGGACCACATGACATGATACATGGAGGAACACTCTGATCATGTAGCCCAGGCCAGTATGACCCTGACCTTGCCTAGCATCTTACACCCACCAATTATGATGTCACAGTATACAGGCAAACATATCACGTTTAATAGTTGGCGAACAAATTGGTGTCATTTATAGGGGATACAGAGTCTGTCAGCCTGTGATGACATGCTCGACATGCCACGTAGCTTCATATGGACAGCTTGCACCTGTCACACTTGGACTTTCGAATGCTGGCTAAGGCTCTTGCTACCACCATAGTGCCTTTCTTAAGCAGGGCTCAAAAGACAAACCCACCTCCATAGACATTACAGGTAAAATGAAACTAAGGGTAATGCTGCTCAACACCAGATGTGTTACCCTCATATTGCAGCCACTCAGGACTCTCCTCAGTATGGAGGATAGCGATATCTGTGCACTAACAGATGCCTGGTTCAGGCTCACTTATGCACAACAGCACTACCAGGTTATGTTTCATACCATGCTTTCTGATCACAAGACTTGGAACAGACAACACAACTAGGGGGAGTATCCATATACATCACAGATACACACACCTCTGGGTTAGTAGCACTGCACAAAGCATCACAGACCATACATGTACAACTACCATTGTGCAAAACTGCCTTTCAGTTTGTTGTCTGCTACAGACCACCCTCCCAAACTCAGGAACCACACTCGGCTTTCATGGGAACTATGGAGAAAATGAAGGTCTCCACAAACACCATTATATTGGGTGACTTCAAATACACAAATATTGACTGGAGATACTACTCAAGCCCCAACACCCTCGCCCAACAGTCGCTACAATTTGTAGACTCAAATGCTATGGCACAACCAGTCAGCACAGTCACAATACATATTGGAACTGATCATCACCAACATGGGGACTCTATGTTCCACACCAGCAATATATCCCTCAATGGTAAGGTCAGAACATACATGTATCTCTCTGGACATACATATACCCTCCACACACCCATCCTGGGTAATCTTGGTGAACTTCTCATGAGCCAATGTCTCATTTCACCAAAGCAAGGTGGTATCCTTCAGAGACCCTGAGACAGTGGCAAATATGGCTTAGACTGCTGAATCATTTACATACACATTCTATGAACACCTAGTGGACTGCATGGATTGTGCTATCCCAAATAACAACAGGACTCACTTCTCCAATGGCAGAGGACCTGTCTGGTAGACCCTAGCCATTAATAAGCTGTACAACGTCAGGAGGAAGCTACTACATGATAGAGCACCATCCCAGATGGGGAAGGCATCTGTGATCTGTACTAGCAGTCAGCTACGATTACTCATGAACATTTCTAAGGGCCGCTTCTACTGGACAATTGCACCAGACACATAGGACTATCAAATGGCTTTCTTCAGTTATGTCAGGAACCTGGGTGGACACTCACTGATATGCTGTGAGTTACTGCATACTGACTAAACTTACCCTGAACCCACGGGCATTGCCAACATCCTGGCAAACAGGTTCAGTGCAGATGTCTCCCCCCCATCCCCCCTAAGGAGCAACTATCCATCCCAACAGAGTGTAACCTCCCTGACATCACACAGTAACAGGTGAGTGCTGCCCTCCCCAAAGTGTACATCACAACATCAATGGGACCAGATGGTGTCCCGGCCTGCATCCTTCACAAGCTTCATGACAGACGTAACCCTTACATTACAGCACAGTTCAATATCGGAGTTACTACAGGATATGTACCCAAGGAATGGCGTACAGCGACAGTGGTCCCACTCCACAGAGTTGGTGCCACAATGAACCACAGACAATATTGCCCTATAAGCCTAACTAGCCTGTTCTGCAAAGCTATGGAGCGTATTGTCATGGGACTCATACACATAGACATTGGGAACCTACAGACACTGTGTCCTACACATTTCAGCATTGTTGTGGGCAGATCTTGCCTCTTGAACCTGTTCATATTCTTTAAACGGTTAACAGGTCCATCAACATAGGGACGGTTGTCCACACAGCCTACCTGAACCTTGCAAAACCCTTCAACAGAATAACCCACTCGGCCATTATGCATAGGCTCACCAGTGTGGATATGGACACATATCTCACACGATGGATTGCTACCTGCATCAGGGATAGCACCCACATGGTCAGAATTGCAGGTGCCATGTCTGACTATACACCAGTTACATGTGCATCCCACACGGCTCGGTCCTGGGACCTCTCTTGTTCAGTATATATTTGTCTGATGTACAGGCTACCACAGGGGGAATATGGCTGACCATGTTCGCACTTGACTGCAAACTGGGTGCCATAATCAACTCTCCAGCTGCCACATGCATACTCAAACAGGGTCTCACAGAGATGGATGATTGGTGCCTGAGCCATGGCCTTCAGATAAATGCCATTAGTTGCATAGTCATCCCCTTTGGGAATAACAACATGCCCACACATTACCACATAGGTAGTACTCCATTACATACGGTAGGAGTTGTTAGGGGTTTGGGGACATGACTTGTTCGTACTGTCGCCTTTGACAATCACGTTGCCAAAGTGGTTGGACAGACCTTCTATACAGGCCACATTATCCCATATGGTTTCACATCTAGATCGAGTGAGATCATTGTGCCCCTATACTCATCACAATCATGCTTGGTTACAATGCCACATTTGGGGTGCACCTTACCTGACACCTGCAGCAACTATACTGGCCACAGAAGTTCCTCACCATGCAGATCTAGGGACTCACATGGATGCCCTGCACAGTTCGGATGCAGTGACTCCAGCTCTACTCAATTGCATACCACCTACTCGGATATGATGCGTGCCTGTTGTTTACAGATATACCCAACCCAGAATTACTGGACATGCTCCACCTCAGGATATCCGACTCCCTTGGAGCTACACACTCCAGGGACATATACCGCAGCACAGATGTTACTAGGACATGCTGGAGGGACAGATTCTTATCCCAGAGGCTCCACTCACTCCGGATTGTAATCCCAGTTTCACATAGGCAGAGCCACCCACTGACCACCTACAGGAGACATCTTGATGACTCTATGGGTGATTGTATGTTTACCCCTGGGATATCTTTTGTGTCCCTGCTAGACAGAGGCACACTAGCCTAAACGTACATGGGTTATCTTGTGTGACCTACTATTCACACGCACAGTGTAGTAATCTGACAGGGTTGCGAATGCCAAACACACTCTGGCTAGGCTTGTACATGCCCTAGGGCAGATAGCTTAGTATCAACCTCTGAACCTATGCTAATGTTCGGGATGCACAATTTTTATTGCTGATACTGTTTGCAGGTCTTTATCATCTTTGCTTTACCAGTTTCTGTGAACAACTTAGGTATCTACTGAACATATTTGATTATGACAGAGTTCCACTATATTATATATGTGTTGGTTGTCATATAACTGTGTACACAGGGCGGATTGCTGTATAGTGAGCGGTTCCTGGGTTAACACATGCAACTGCCAGATATGTGTGGCCCACTGCTGTACTCAGACATGGCCTAAGTGTGTGAGCATGCCCAGTTCAGGCTTTCCATGTTTTGTTGCCTGACATTTGTCTCATTTATTCAAGTGTGTGAGCATGCCCAGTGTGACCTTTCAGTATGTTGCAATCTGAGGTCCACTACATTTGTTGATGTGTGTGAACATGACCAATATTAACATTTATACTGTGTGCGTTGGAAGTCGGGTTCTGTTCTTACTGCAGGACTCACCTTTGTGTCATAACTCGACAGGGATTATGCTGTGCCTGCAGGGTTTCCATGAGATACTTTGCATAGACTTATCAACATTCCTTCATACAGGCTGACCAGTGCAATACTGTCATGGTTTAGTGGTGCAGTACTTTAACTATAGTGCACAGTATCCTGGGTTTGAAGCCCATCACTGCTTTATATTTTCATACTGAGCAGACCAGACTGCTTAAGGGCCAGTTAAGCAAGTGTGAGCATGTTGGCTTTTGTTCAGCTATGCCCTACTTAGACCAGGCTTGTCCAACATTGCTCAATATTCACCAACATTGCTGGACGTTGCCCAATATTACTCAACATTGGCCACAGTTGTGCTAGTTGGTGTGTGCGATTTTGTTTGCATATACTACATGGTGGTAAATGCTGTTTAGCACTGCTTTATATTGCTTAACACATGGCAATCATAGCTCAGGTGGGGCTGCAGGGCTGCCTATGTCGGATGCACATACTACACTCCCTATACATGTTTGAAAGCAGGTAGTGTCAACTTAGGCATCCCTTTTACTATATGTGCAAGTCAGAGAGAGGTATTATTTCCAGAGTTCCTATGGAGCCAGTGTATGTGCTATGCGTTGCCTCTTTGCCAAGGCCAAAGCATACTGGGCACGCCTCCTTCTGCCTACTGGGGCAGGCTCAGGTTGTTCCTCCTCTGAGTCACGCTGTGCCTGTGATGGCCTTGGCAATGGTGGGGGGCTGTTTGGCCCAGGCCTATGCTGGACCTGCTGCAGCTGTTTTCGCAGGATTATATTATGTAGCATAGCACATACCATAACAATTTGGGTACATGTAGTTGGTGAGTACTGCAAGGCTCCACCAGATGTGTCCAGGCACCAGAACCGTGACTTGGGCAGCTCAAACACACTCTCGATTACATTACGTGTTTGTGCGTGTGCCTCATTATGGCGTTCCTTTTCAGGTGTGTGTGCATTTCTGATGGGTGTCATCAGCCACGGCTCCAGTGCATAGCCAGCATCCCCCACTAGGTGACCATGTGGGATGTCCCCATTGGCAAATGTCTGGTACAGCTGCGTCAGATGCCAGATATGGGAATCATGGTAGCTTCCAGGGCAGCCAGCACACTCATTCAGTATTATGCCCTGGGCATCACACACAACCTGCAGTTGATGGAGGGGAAGCCCTTGTGGTTGAAGTAGACCCTACCCCGCTCACGGGCTGGTGCCTTGACGTGTATGTGCATGCAGTCTATTGCACCCACTACCTCAGGGTATTCTGCTATTTGCTGGAAGAGATGCATATTGCTGTCCAATACCTCATGGGAATTGGGGAAATATACATGATCACTGACATGTGCTGATATGGCATCCAGGAACTGGTGCAGTACCCTGGATGCTGATGCTTGTGATATCACCATCATATCACCAGTTGGTCTCTGGAAGGTACCTGTTGTTAATATTCTTAGGCCAACACTTACTTAGGTTTCCACTGGAATGGGTTCCCCTCTGTTGGTTCTGTGTGTGAGACGTGGCCTGCACAGCTCAACAATTTGCTGCAAGAGATCTCTGTCCACTCTATAGCGCTCCACTATCTCCAGCTCATGTAGCCCCTGGTAGGTTACCCTGGGCCTGTACACTCTTCTCCTTCTCCTCACTGTGGGTTGTCCAGCAGCATTTCCATTGTCACCACCCTCAGCATGTTGCATATGTCACCTTATAACAGCAATGGCAGCCCCTAACATTTCTTTGTCTCAGTAAAGCTTTTTCAGTTTTCACTTCTATTAGCTTACTGCAGTGTCTGTTGTGAGAAACATAATGGACTGTTGTTTGCAGAGTTTTAAGTGCGAGGCTGGGCTGGGCTAGTGTACTGCCTGTGTAATTGCCTGATTCTGATTCTTTTCACCTGCTAGCTCTGCTAGTACTCCCTGGCAGCTTCCTACTATTTGTTGTGCTTCCTTTTTCCTTTCTGTTTCCTCGGGGGGCAGCGCCGTGCACACAAGCACAAACACGCTCACAGCAGCTCACACGCACGCACACATGCTTACATGGACTAAAACTTGCTTATTCAGGTTAAAACGTGTGTACACCAGTGCAAGCATGCTTACAACTCTTTAAAAGGCCTTATACATGCTTAATCCAGCTTAAACGTGCGCACTCATGCTTACACACACTCTGCCTTACTTGGGTTTACAGGCATGCATACGCGTGCATACCCGCTCAGCAAGAAACTTTGGTGTTATCCACGGCATACACCTTCCATTTCTTGCCTTTACCTAGCCTACCTGTTGATACACCTCTTTCCATGATGTGTAAATGACAGCTGACACATGCCACTCTGCTCCAATGAGCTTCACTTCTTTCATACATATCCCACTCGTGATGTCATCCATTTTCTACTCTGTTACTCCCCTTATCCTACTCCTACACTCCACTGACTGTGCTCATTTGCTATGTAAACTTGCAATTCACTATCCTAACCCTCCTTTGCATAGGATTGCCTACTAATGCTTGGTTACATCTCTTAGACTGAGTTTCCCCCTTAGCAACCTCTACTCGGAGGCCATGTTGTCTTCAGCCTGCCATTCCCTTGCATTGTACATTAACAATTTAAATAAGACCCACATTTGTGGGTTTTAATTTTTAGTTTTCTGTTTTTTTAGAGTGCAGCATGTTTGCGCGGCACTGTGCTACGCTTAGACATCGGAAATCGGAGAAAAAAATATATATTTTTTTTCATATTGCATCGGGAAACATTGCCAATGGCCATATATTTGGCCATTGGCATGCTTCCTGCACTGGATGCAACCTTTATTTGGAGCTGTCACGGCTCCGCTTTGCTATTTGCAGAATGGTACTCAGTTGTCAACTGAGTACATTTCTGCAAATAACACTGCTCTTACTCAGACAGGTTTGGGTTTCCTGAATCGCAAATCTGCCTCATTTGTATGCATTTCGCCTGCAATTGAGGTAATTTGCATATCCCAGCCCTGTCCGTGTAAGAGCCATTTTAGGAGCTCTCTTGCACACCCCTGCAGGCTGTTCCTGGATCGCTCGTCGGACATGATGGCTGCATGGAGTCTTACTCTACTCTTAGACTCCATGCAAGCCATCATGAATCCGGCCCATAGTGGCAGCTGATAGCAAAAGCTTAAAAGAAACCTTTAACTCAGAAGGATTTTACACCAAATACACTTAGATTTCACACTAATATTACTGTCAGTAAAGTATTTGAAAACTCCTTACACTTATGAATGGCAAGTATATTTTAATTTCTTTCCATGAGGTAACTTGTAAAGGACCTGATAATAGAAAAGAATGTTTAGGAGATATTTTAGAATCATGTGGTTATAACAGTAGTAGTATGTTGGAAGTACATGGCTAAATGGAAACAAAGGAGCATGGCATAAAAGAAGCTAGCAAAGGGTAGATCAGGTTTAGGGAAAATGTTTGTTTTATAATGAAATTTTTTAATGCTGAAAGTTTATTGTGGAAGAGGTGGAAAGAAATCAAAAAAAATTGGTTGAGTGGGCAAGAACAAGATCATGAGCGGCACAAGATGAAGTAGGAAGTGATGGTTGCCTCAAAATTGTTCTTAATTCATACTCTGTGGTGTTTACCAAAAATAGTATAAAGTCTGATAAATGGGTTTAATATACTCTTTTTCCAGAAATGAGATTGATCATTAAAGCTAATAGAAATGTGTTCATTTGCTAACTTAAATTGAACTCATTTGAAAACAACTTCAAAACTGCTTGTATCTATACTAAGTCAGCTTATCCGCAGGAATAACGCTGAATCTTATATATATATATATATATATATATATATATATATATATATATATATATATATATATATATATATATGTATATATATTTATCTTGAAGACATACCTGTTAATAAGATCTGATTCCTAACAAATTGTGTTGACCCTCTCTCCTTTCCATTCTATTCATCTGGCCACTTAAATTCTAATACAATGAATTCATTGGTTATTATAGCAATAACCCACGCCTGGGTGTGGGTAATGCTGGATTTACCCATGCTTGGTGTGGTTTGGTCACAAGGGCGAAGCCCGAGTGGCCAAACAAAGCCAACCGTGGGTAAATCCAGCAATATCCACACCAAAGCATGGGTTATTGCTATTATACAATGATATTATTTAAGAAAAAAAAATTACTTTTCTTAAATAATGGCATTGCATACTGCCTCCTTGCTGCCCTTCCGCAGCTGTCTGGTATTCTGCAGCAGTTCTGATGTATTGTGCATGCGTATGCCTACACAGTACATCAGAGCTCTGGGCAAAAGTAATGGAGAAAACAAGATCTCTGTTGCTTTTCACAAATTGTTTCGCTATGTTAAAGGAGTTTAACATAGCAAGACAGCTTTAAAAGAAGCAACAGAGAATTTCCGTTGCTTTTTTTTAAAGCAGTCTCACTATGTTGAACTCGTTTAACATAGCGAGACAGTGTGAAGCAATGGAGATCTTGCGTTATCCTTAGCTGTAAAAAAGAGTTATAGTAATGGAAAAAGTCCGGGCGACCAGACCTTTTCCCATTATTATAATTCTGATTTACAACGTGCACACTGACCAATCAGCGTGCATGCTTTTGAATATTAATGGGGGGGGTCGTTGTATAATGTGTTATAAATTGTACATAAATGCACTATTCTGCTGTTTAAACCTTTTTTGTGGTCCTTAATACTTGGTATCAACTAACACTGGGTACATTCATGGAGGGGGTTAAACTGGATTTACACAGCCTAAAAGAGCCTCCTCTTCAGTTTCTTAATTAGTAATTTGATAGGTATAGCTTCATATATCAAATTTCTCATTTGAGAACTTTTGAATGGGGGCTACCAAAGTGTAAGAAATAGTAGCAGTATATAAATTCAAATGTCTAGTAAATTAGTTTATTGATTGACAGATAGATACATAGATAGATAGATAGATAGATAGATAGATAGATAGATAGATAGATAGATAAATAGACAGATAGAAAGATTGATAGATTGTTTTTGCTTTGGGACAATGTGGCATAGGGAATGATCTCTCCAGACACATAAGACATTAATGACTCTGTTAGCAATGAGTGTGCTAATGTTACTGGAAAGTACTCCCTGCAAAGATGTTGAATGCTATTGTATCTGCAATACTATCCTTTGTATGGCAGGGACTTAAACAAGGTAGACTGGAATGAACGCTCATCTTTTTTGTCCTGTTTTGTTCTCCTTCTTTAATCTAGAGGAGGTATGACTACTGCAATGCTATTGTTGGATTGCAGAAGATAATGATGTTAAGGTATCGTTGAGTTAATTTTGTATGCCGCTGTATGATGGTTTGTTGAAGTATTGCCATGCTTTTATCTTCAATAAAGATGTACAACTTTATTCAAAAAAGCAGGGTGCTAAAGCTGACATCACTGGTCAGGTGCAGCTCTATTAAGTGTGAAGTTTTATATTGTTGCAAATCTATGCTTCATCGATCCTTTAAATAAAAATAAATCTTCTTCATTTAATATTCTCGCAGGCAAGATTAGTTTTATATTGTATGTTTTTGATTTTACTGGTGCACATTAATCATCGGATTAGTTTGTGCATTTAGAACAGCTGTAATTTTAATGATGTTTATGCTGAAGAAGTCTTTGTACCCTAAAAGGTAAAATCACAGAATTCAATCTGTGCTTTCCTGGTGACCCTATTGTTGCTTTTATTCTGTTTTTATTAACACCTATCACATGGACTCGGTTCTACTATAGTAATCAATGGAAATCAATTTTGTTGTTAAGTATTGCACATAATGTTACTCCTGTGATTAGAAGATATTCATACTTTATTGCCTAGTTTGCCACATTTGTTAAAATAGCAGGGAGAACCAGACACTATTAGTTTTATATCCTTTTAATTCCTCCATACCTGCTGACCATCAATTCATTTTTCCCGCTTCTGTTTGTTCTCCCATGGCTCTGAGAGCTGAAACAGTTTCTACCCATATGTTCCTCTTGATGTGTCAGGCTTGAGAG